>NW_027202788.1:22500-156590 GCF_024711535.1 Dipodomys merriami | reverse complement strand
TATTACACCTCTTCCCATGGTCTTCCAACTGCCTCAGTTCATTCATTTTTTTTAACAAAACTCGAATATTTCCACTTTATTCACCCAGATATCCTTTTAACACTTCAAAGGCTGTTTTTGAGAAATAATAAAATTTTCAAAAGCACAAAAAATGCCACCCAAGTTAAGAAGTTTTGAGATCAAGCAGATGAAAGGGAAAATTTGAGTAAGGAGCAAGTTTAGTGTCCTAGCCATGACAAAATCCTAAGAGTTAGTGAGTGAACACATGACTCTGCACATATCCACAGAATTGAGGTCACATGATGATTCTAGCTCCTGGTCCTCCTCTTTGCCTTCCTGGTCTGACACACCATTCTCTGGGATGCTGAGCTCTTCTTTAGGCTTTCTTCATTCCCCTCAAGTAACTCCTGCCTTATAGGCTTGCACAAGATAGGCTTTTTCTTCATTTTGACATTTTGTTTAGGTTGAGAAAGCCATTTTTTTCTCCAATTCAATGCTGTTTGCCTATAAAAAATCACAATAAGAAAAACCCAACTAAGACAAGCATCCTTGGTTAAAGGCATTCTAGGTTGTAATCTCTGAACTCTTAGGACCTACTTTACTCTTGGCTTTGACTGTCTTTTGTCTTCCTTCTCAATCAAACTCCCCCCATCCCCACTCCTAGGGCTTGAACTCAGGGCTTAGAATCTGTTCTTGTTTGCTCTTTTTCCCCCTCAAGGTTAGTGATTTTCCACTTGAGCTGCAGCTCCACTTCCATCTTTTTGGTGATTAATTGGAGATAACTGAACCATGATGCTCAGATCTCAGCCTTCTGAGTAGCTAGGATTGCTCAATGAATTTTCAGGAAGAGGCATCATGATGTTAAGGGATTTCATGAAGTCATAAATATGATGATACCCAAAACCTTGAACAAGGACATTCTCAACTTCACCCCAGCATAACCATTGAAGTGAGGGATTTTAAACACTTATACATTAGTACTGCTCATACTCCCCTCAGACTTCAGGATCACACATCACTTTTGACTATCAAGCCTCACTGGTTACCTGGAACTCCCAACAACAGTTTCTGCTTTCCTTTTACTTGGAGACCTGAAACTTGAAGATTAGGATTTACTTTGTTCAATTTTGAGTCTCCTCGGTATTTTTCTTTAATTTTTGTTAATCAGTTTTTAACTTGAAGTGATATTCTGCTAAGATCAAGGCAACCTAAGATATACCATATCATTTTTAATTATCTCTTTGCTTAGTTTACTTTAATCAAGGGATTAAGAAAGCTATTATAAGGTTTTTGGTGGGGGTAGCATTGAGGGGAAGGGCAAATGGACAAATGTGGTCGAAGTACTTTATGTGCTCCTACAAAAGTAAACAATGAAGGTGGGGGAAAGTGGCTCACAACTTTAATCCTATCTATTCAGAAGGTTGTAAGCAGGAAAAATCAGTGAGTCTTATCTCCAAAAAACTACCAAAAGAAAGGAAATGGATTGTAGCTCATGTGGTAGCATGCTAAGATTAAGCAAAAGGAGCATAGATATGGTACTCAGGCCCCGAGTTCAAGACCTAGAATAAGCACAAAACAAACTAACAAAACCTGCTGAAATTGCTTTAAGAAGGGTCTATGAGAGAAAAATGGTTAGGGTAGATTTGATTTGGGAACATTTGGTATCTGTCACAGTATATGCGAATAGATCCACTACAGGTTGCTCTGGAAATATTATTCCTTGTTCCATTATGAGCTATTTGGATTCACTATTTCAGTGTGAAGTGATATTTCTTGAGAGAAAATTGTCAGTTGGGAGCCCAGCACTGCTGGATCATGCCTATAGCCTTAGCTGCTCAGGAGGTGGAGATCTGAGGACCAATGTTTGAAGCCAGCCCATGAAAGAAAGTCCATGAGACTCATCTCCAAAAAACTACTAAAACACTCCTGGAAGTGGTGCTGTGACTCAAGTGGCACAGCACTAGTCTTGAGCAAAATTAGCTCAAAGACAGCACCCAAGTCCTCAGTTGTAACCCCAGGATCAGCATATACACAGAAAAATTTTAGTATGACTTCTGAACGAGGTTTTGTACCATTTTTCCATGAGTTCATTTTCAGACAGCACTATGTCCTGTGGGAGGCTTATGTGTTCTGGCTTACATGGCATTTCTATTAGATGATATGTAATAGGCATCTACACAAAATTCCCTCACTCAAATTATATTCTTCAGTTAACAATCTAACAAAAAGAATTGAATTTCCCCATTTGTTTAAGTACTCAATGAATTTAACAGTATAAATTTGTAGATTCTATTTAAGTTAGATTCAATTTCTATTAATTTACTCTTTTAAAGTTCTTATTCTTAGTTTATGTAAGTATGTATGTATGTATGTATGTATGTATGTATGTATGTATGTATGTATTTTGTTGGCCATGGGGTCTGAACAAATGGCCTGGGAGCTGTCCCTCAGCTTTTCAGCTCAAGGCTAGTGCTCTACCACTTGAGCCACAGTACCACTTTCTGCTTTTCTGCTTATGTGGTTCTGAGGAATTGAACCCAGGGCCTCATGCATGTGAGGCAAGCACTCTACCATTCAGACACCTTCCCAGCCCCTCTTTGTTTAGTTTTAAAGTGCCTTTAATGACCTTTCTTATTATAAGATGATATAATTCTATAACTATATCTAGTTTTTTTAATAGGTTGATGATTTCCCATAGATTCACAGCCATCAAAAGATACAAAGTATTTCCTTCACCCTTAAAAGAACAGCCAACTTCTGTTTCCTCAGAAGTTGCACAGAGGTTCTTCCTGCAGAGTATCCCATACTTATATCTAACACCATGTGACAGAACAGACAATAACAATGTCTTCTTATTCTGTTATCCTCAGAAAATAAAATGCTATTCAAAAAGACTTTGGACCTTTGTTTCTGTAAGGTCCGCTCCTGGATGGCCAGTGGACTCCACCCTCCTCGCAGCAAAGTCTCCACCCAGTACCTGCGTTACCTAGGCAACTAGGATACCTGGAAGGGGTCACATCTGCATCCACTGAGGTCACATCTGAATTTGATGTGGCCACACCTTTCCCCGCCCATACCCTACATAAGGCCTAACCCAGGCCCAGACGCTCTCTTGCTCCTGCTCCTGCTCCTGCTCCTGCTCCTGCTCCTGCTCCTGCTCCTGCTCCTGCTCCTGCTCCTGCTCCTGCTCCTGCTCCTGCTCTTGCTCTTGCTCTTGCTCTTTTCTTGCTCTCTCTCTTTCCCAGCCACGTGGAGTGCCAACCTTGCCTGGTCCCAGCAGGTCTACCCCTTAACCTGAATACCACGTGAGTGCTACTGTTCTTACCCCTCTCTCTGCTCTTTTCTGGCTCTTTTCTCTCTCTCTTTCCTCTCTTCCCAGCTCTCTCTCATTCCCAGGCCTTTCCCAGCCACGTGGAGTGCCAACCTTGCCTGGTCCCAGCAGGGCTACTACTATATACCACGTGCGTGCTGGTGCTGTTCTTACTCGGCTTACCTCTTTTTAGAAACCTAACATAAATGGTACCGTGACTCAGATAAAGGCTTATAGTCAGGATAGCTGGGATTTCTCTGTTTTTTGCTTCTTTTTTCATTTTTTTTGTTCTTCCCTTTTTGCTCTGATGGCCTTTTGCAAACCCGTCTGTCTGCGGCGGAATCAATGCATTGATACCATTGCTGCCTTCACATCCACGTCCACACCACTTCTCTACTCTGGTGAGTGGAGCTACTCTCTACGGTTCTCTGTTGCTCTCTCTAGAGGGCTCTGGGGGATGTCGGGACGCCGCTTCTGCCTGGTCAGCTCTCCCTCACTCACCAGACTGACTCTCCTACTCATTAATCGGGTGCTGCGAATCACGCCCAAGCCGTGAAGCCCCTTTGAAATGTCTCCTGCGCTCCCTGGAAAGCCAGAGAGCCTCATTTTTATGCCGTTCTCAGAAGTACACAGTTTTTGCTACTGCAATGGTAAATGATCAGAAGTCTGTTTACTTTCGGGCTCTCTTTGCTCTCTCTCTGCCATTCATGGGCAACTTTCTACCCTTTTTTTTTTTTTTATAACTTTTTGGCCTGTGTCTTGAAGAGTGCGACGCAGGCTGGGTCCCAGGGACCCCCCCCCCTCTAGGTTCCCTCTCAAACGCTAGCCAATGTAGGCTTAATCTATTCAGGCTTTCTTTGCATTCTTTCAGAGATTCGCCATCTTGAATTCGCCATCTTGGCCATGTGGTGGCTTAAGGATTTGGCCCCATCTGACCCTTCACCTTCCACTAAGTTTACTACTCCATCTATTCTAAGGTGCCTTGCTAACAAGTTGCTCTTTTCACAGGCCCTGGTAATGGACGCCCAACCAGCTGATATGCTTTGTTAGCAAAGATGTCTAAATGTTGTCGAAATTTTAGGTTTTAAGTTTTGCCTTTTTTGTTTTGTGTTGTGTATTCTACTACTGACTACGTGGTTCTAAAATACTGGGTATAAAATGTCATGTCAAAACCAACTTTACAATGTCGGTGTGGGGGGGGAGGGGGGTATAATTGGGTGGGGGGAGGGGGGAGGCTGGGAAGGGAGGTGAAGGGTAAACAAAGGAGGAGGCTGCAATGCTTGGTAAGAAATGTATGCATTATCCTGCCCATGTAATTGTCGCCCCTCTGTACAGTATGTTCTCAAATAAAATAAAATTAAAATAAAATAAAATAAAATACTGGGTATATCTGTGCTAAAATTCTCATCACATCTAATGAGTTTTGTCATTTCAGAATATTTGTTGGCAATTCTTGATAAGAACCAGGTAAGCTCTACTTATTCTACTTGAAATCCTTGTTGCTTTAATTGGAAATAATAAAGGGCTTTTGTGGCAAAGATTTCAGTTCAAAGCCAGCTTGGGCTAAAAAATTCCTAAGACTCTGTCTCCCAGCTAAACTCTGCAAGTGGTACTATAACTCAAAGTGGTTCCCTGCTAGCCTTGAGCAGAAGTGCTCAGGGACAGTGCCCAGGCCTTGAGTTCAAACCTCCTTGAATACTAGTGGTACTATAACTCAAAGTGGTTCAGTGCTAGCCTTGAGCAGAAGTGCTCAGGGACAGTGCCCAGGCCTTGAGTTCAAATCTTGAATACCAACTGGGACAAGCCATCCCAGCAACGAGCACCTAGACTCAGCCAGTCTGGGGAACAAGGGAACGTGGAAAGGAGTAAGAGGAGATGATGTCACATCACCTACTTTGTGCCTGCCCTTTCAAAATTAACCTGAGCCTGGAGGTCAGTAGAAGTAAGAAGCCTACCCAGCCAGTGTCTATACCTGTCTACCTATTAACTGAACAGGAATTTATATTCTTGCCTTTGTCACTTGACTTCTCTACCTAGTCGCCAGATGTCAGAAGTAACTAGGGACATTTCTAACAACATTTTCAGCCCAAGTCCTTCCCCTTGCCATTTATTTGCTCTCTAGTATTTTTTTCCAGCCCCTCAATGCTCATGAGACTTCTCCAGATTTCATCTAAGGACTCACGCCACCAAGGGACAGCTGCTGCTCACTGCCTTCTCTGGGAGGAGACCAAATTCCAGCCTTTTACCCCTATTGTCGACGCCCCTTGTCAGCAGGAAGTAGCCAGAGAGAATCCTCGCCCTATTTCATGATTATTAAAAGGCTGGAATGTAAGGTCCGCTCCTGGATGGCCAGCAGACTCCACCCTCCTCGCAGCAAAGTCTCCACCCAGTACCTGCGTTACCTAGGCAACTGGGATACCTGGAAGAGGTCACATCTGCATCCGCTGAGGTCACATCTGAATTTGATGTGGCCACACCTTTCCCCGCCCATACCCTACATAAGGCCTAACCCAGGCCCAGACGCTCTCTTGCTCTTGCTCTTGCTCTTGCTCTTCTTCTCTTCCTCTTGCTGCTCTTTTCTTGCTCTCTCTCTCTTTCCCAGCCACGTGGAGTGCCAACCTTGCCTGGTCCCAGCAGGTCTACCCCTTAACCTGAATACCACGTGAGTGCTACTGTTCTTACCCCTCTCTCTGCTCTTTTCTGGCTCTTTTCTCTCTCTCTTTCCTCTTTTCCCAGCTCTCTCTCATTCCCAGGCCTTTCCCAGCCACGTGGAGTGCCAACCTTGCCTGGTCCCAGCAGGTCTACTACCCCTTACCTGAATACCACGTGCGTGCTGGTGCAGTTCTTACTCGGCTACCTCTTTTTAAAAACCTAACAGTTTCCTCATGTTATTTATAATTTAAGGAAGCTCAATGCCAGACATTACTATTTTCTGTAGTTGTATGTTACAAGATCTACATTCATTCCCATGGAATGTTTTATTTTTGTTGGGTGTGGTGGTCCTTGTACTAGGGCTTCAACTCAGGACCTGGTAATGTCATTTCAGTTTTTTGCTCAAGGCTGGGACCCTTCCACTTGAGCTACCTCACTGCTTCTGGCTTTTTCGTGTTAACTGGAAATAAGACTGGGTAGGTTATGGAGGGGGTATGACTGTGATACATTGTATACATGTATGGGAACTTCACAACCTCCTCCTTGTACAACCAATACTTGCTAATAAAAAGAAAGATAATTAGAGGTCTAATTGTTCACAGTAAGTTTCTTGTAATTTCCCTTCTTAAATCTTTCTCATTTTTTTCATGCTAGCATGTGCTCAGTGCTGACCCTTAGCTCTTTTTCTTATGGCTAGTAAGTACTTCAGCCACAGCTCTAGTTCCAGTTTTTGCTAGTTAATTGGAAGAAAGTAACTATCTGATATTTGTGCCTAGGTTGTCTCTGAACCTCAGTACTCAGATCACAGCATCCTGAGTAGCTAGGATTACAGGTGAGAGCTACTCAGATCCTTGTTGTCTCCTAAATTATCCCATGTCCATTTCACAATGGCAGTCCATTTCCATGGTTCCCAGCTTTGCAGCAAGCGCTTAATTATAATCCAACACCAAGTCTAACCTCCACCACAGATGCTATTTTTTGTGTCATACTCTGACTATAGACACCCTTCTCCTGGCTGATGCATTGCATCAACCTAGATGGCTCTCATACTAGGCCACAAGGATAGAAAGCCAGGAAACACTAGCTTAGAAGCTGTTAAATCAGAGGAGCAAAAAGATATCATAGTGCATTCTGCTGTGATATTATTCTGACTTAAACAGCCTTGTCATCTATTACCGTAGCTTTGACATCACATTCTGAGTAGTGACTGGGTGTAAGCTGGTGTGTCAGAGCTGACTATAGTATTGTCCTGAGCCTGTGCAGACTGAAGAGACAAGCCAGTGCCAGTAGCACACACATTGGAATAACAAAGCAACCTATAGTTAGGCATTGCCATTCTTTGTTCTAGAGTAATGAATGAATGACTCTCTAATTTCTTGACAAGAAATTCCTGCAGACCCATATGCAGCTGCCTCATCAGAGCAAGTAAAGAGCCTGGTGCTGCCTGGAGGAAACACTGTGAGAAGCTGCCAGAAAGCATCTGTTTACTGGACTCATGGGGCTCCTCTGTCCTCTAGAATTAATGACAAATAAGGAGCAAACACCTCCCCCTCTAGGCAGACATACACAGGAAGAGCATTGCCACGGCACAACAGGGGACTCCCAAGACATACACCTGATCTGTGCTGTCAGAACTGAGAGGGTTTTTTTTTGGGGGGGGAGGGTCCGGTTGTGGGGCCTGAACTCTGGGCCTGTGCCCTGTCCCTCAGCTCTTCAGCTCAAGGCTAGTGCTCTACCACTTGAGCCAGAGCGCCACTTCCGGCTTATTCTATTTTGCTTATGTGGTGCTGAAGAATCGAACCCAGGGCCTCAGGCATGCAAGGCAAGCGCTCTACCACTGAGCCAACTTCCCAGCCCCAGAGCTGAGAGTTTTTAATGACACTTCATCCCACAGTGCTCTCTAAAACCCTCATCCCAGCCCTGCTCATTTCATGTCCCTGACAATGTTTATAGGCATCCCACATCCAGACTGAAGATGTTCCTTCATGTTTGGAGTAAGTCTGATCAGACTTTATATGGATCCACTGCTCAGTCAGGACTCTCGATCCCTCCCATCCCCTTTTTGATACTGTCTGTCTCTTGACCTATTCCTGTCTTCTCTTTTCAAGATTCAGTCAGGGCCGGGTACAGGTGGCTCACACCTGTAATCCTAGCTACTTAGAAGTCTGAGATCTGAGGATCGTGGTTCAAAGCCAGCCCAGGGTGGAAAGTCCGTGAGACTCCTATCTCCAATAAACCAGCAGAAAACCAGAAGTGGCTCTGTGGCTCAAGTCATAGAGTGCTAGCCTTGAGTTGAAAAGCTCAGGGACATCACCCAAGCCAAGCCCAGAGATCAAGGCCCATGACTCAAAATAAATAAATAAATAAATAAAAGAATGCAAAAACATATAAAGCTCAGAATGGCAAGCAGCTGAAAACAGGATGGGATAAACCAACATTATCTATGACAGTTTTCAGATTATGCAGAGAAATGCCTGCATTGTTGGAGCCCAAGCCCATCTGATAGCTGAGTTTTAGCTGGCTGGCATGCCCATGATGCCAGGTAATGGTATTCACAAGTTTTGTGATATTATTGGATGACACCAATAGGCTTCAAGTTGGGAACCTGAAATTTTTCTATTGATCTAAGAGGAGAAATATATCAGGACAAGAAATGGGATTAACACAATGCCAAAAGCAAAAGGCCATCCAATCCAAGGAAGACAGAATAACTCTGTCTCTGAAAAGATGATTCTCTCAAAGGAATCCTGAGCTGAGCATGGTGGTCTATGTTTGCAATCTCTGAATTTAGGAGGCTGAGTCAGAAGTTAGGTCGAGACTAGCCTAAGTTCCATGCCAAGAGAAGAACACAAAACCAAACCTCATCTTACAAAATAAAAGAAGGATTGGGAATGTGGCTTAGTAATAAAGTGCTGGCCTAGCACATACATGAAGTCCTGGGTTTGGTTCCTCAGTACCACATAAAGAGAAAAGGCTGGAAGTGGTACTGAGGCTTGAGTGGCAGAGTGCTAGTCTTGAGCAAAAGAAACTCAAAATGAATGGTGTTAGGAAAAATGTAAAATTAATGAAATAACATCTCTCTCCCTCCCCTATATCCCTTCCTGCTTTCCTCCCTCCCTCCTTTTCTCAGTACTAGGGTTTATACAAAGGATTTCATGCTTAGGCAGGTGTTTAACTCTTAATCCACACCACGGCCTTTTTGTACTTTAGTTTTTAAGTTAGGGCATCCTGTTTTCTTCCCATCCCAGGACCAGCCTCCCATCTAGCTGAGATTATTGGAATCAGCCCAGCTTGATGATTGTGATCAGATCTCACTTTTTGCCTGGGTTGGTCTTGGATTGCAGTCCTCTCAATCTATGCCTCCCAAGTCGATGGTACTACAGGAGTGATCTATCATGCTTAGCCTTTAAAATGATCACTTAGAGCTGGGCGCAAGTGGCTCCTGCCTGTAATCCTAGCCACTCAGGAAGCTGAGATCTGGTTCAAAGCCAACCAGTGCAGGAAAGACCATGAGACTCTTATCTCCAATAAACCACCAAAAAACCTAAGTGTTCCTGTGGCTCAAGTGGTAGAGTGCTAGCTTTTAGCTGAAGAGCTAAGGGACAGCAGCACCCAGGCCCAGAGTTCAAGTCCCAAGACAGACAAAAAAAATCACTTAGGAAGATAAAAAAAAAAAACCTCCTGAATTCTCACATTTATTTAAATAGCGGCTGCCAGTCATATTTTATAAAGCACTTATGGGGCCCATGAAGTCTTTTATTTTTAAAATACAATAAAATAGTACTAGAGCAGTTGGGATATTGTTCTGCCAGTAACACTACTGTAAGAGCCTCGGAGGGAGCAAGCAAGCCGGCTACAGGCCAGCGCCGCCACCGCCGCTTCTTCTGAGCAACAGTGAGAAGCAGCAAGCAGCCATGGCTGGGGCACAGGCTCCTCAGGCCAGACCCTGCAGTCAGGGAAGCCCCTCCAAATCCCTCCAGTGGCTGACCTCAGGCCTCAAAGGCTCCAGCGCCGAGCTTCCTGGGCTCATCCCTAGGCTGGAGGTGCAGTGTGAAACAGCAAAGGAGTCAGCGAGACTCCTCCAGTGTCAGGGCAACCAGGCAGGAGTGGAGCCAAATGGCCAAACTTGCAGCAGCGACTGCAGCAGTTGTTGCTGCCTCGTGCAGCATGGGCCAGGGCTCCTGCAGCTGCTCAGGCACAGCCAGAGGCGGAGAAAAACTCCAGGATTGACACAACCCCCTTCCACCCAATCGGCCTAAGATCTGGGAGCTGGATCTGGAGCAAAAGGAGAGGGGTTCAGATGGGTGTTGGAGGCATAGGCCTACAAAACCCCATCTGAGCACCTGTGTGCCCTGAGGGTGCATGCAGGCATGCATTCTTTCCTTCCAATTTATTTATTTTTGTTGGTCGTGGGGCTTGAACTCTGGGCCTGGGCGCTGTCCCTCAGCTTTTCAGCTGAAAGCAAGTGCCCTACCACCTGAGCCACAGGACCACTTCCAATTCTTCTCGGGGAGGAAGGGACACCCCTTCCTCCATGCTGGGCAAAGGTTCTGCCCCCGGTGCAAGACTCAGGTAATGGTTTGCTCAAAGTACCATTCCTGCTTCATCTACTTAACCACGTAGAACAATGCCTGGAGACTCCCCCTATGTGTAATCACCTGTGCTTTACCTACTTTTACAACCTTGATTAGTGGAACTGCTCCACATTTGTTGACAAGGATTAGCTTTTTCTGTTTAAACTCTCATTGCCTGTGCTCCCATAAAACTGTTTAACTCTCTGCCCCTGACTGAAGATTTACTTCTCCTGCTTGTGTGCTGTATATAAGCATGTGATGTTTCAATAAATTTTGTCTATACCCACATGGTGTAGTCCCTTCTTGCCTATACCACACATCGTGTCCCCAGATCCCACTGTGGAAACAGCAACAAATGGGGTTATGCCAGTCAATGCCTCTGACATCTCCCCCCTTTTTTGTTTTTTAAGTACAACTGTAAGCAAGAGATCCTTTGCAGGAGGGATTTGCAGAAACTATTTTGGAATGTAGACAGCAATATCTTGACAAGACATAATGCAATCGATCTGTAGAAACACTATGTTTAAAACTGTGCCACCAGGTACGAGGGTCCAATTGGTTTAGCACAGATGCAATTCCCTCAGCCAGACCTTCATATCCCACCCCAGGGAGTTGTGCCAAGAAAGTCTCAATGACTTCCTGCTGTAACTAGTGGATGTCCCAAGTCAAATTTCCTTGCAAGACTGGCAGGTGGTAGTGAAGTCCCTGCCAAGTAATGTTAGAAGTGTTGAATCAAGTAGGAGTGATGCACAGTTTATTGAGCTCTAATCACACTTGAAGGTTAGCTGTTTCTGCAGATCAATTATCTAGTCTCCCATCCACTGCACCCTGTGTTGCAGTGTGTTCAGACGGGAATCAATGTCCTGTTTAATATTGTGCTGATGAGTCCATAGCTGGTGACAGTCCAGCCACTTCTCTACAAAGTCCTTGGTTTGGATGGAGGAATGCAGGGCCACTCCAGCAGTCGCAGCAGTCATGGTGATAGCAATCATTTCAAGGATCACAGCTACACTCAGACCCAGGAATCTCCTAGTTCTCTTCAGCAGTTGCTGGAAGACTCCTTTCAACAAACCAACAGTGGGGCTCTCCTGCCAAGGTCGGGTGAGGTTAACAGGCACCCAGACCCCTAAGCGAGATCTTAATATCAAGAGAGACTGAGAAGGCATATTAAAAGAAATAGTATGATTTAAGCATGTAAAGAGTCCTGGCTGCGTGGGTTCTCATTGATTGACACTGTCCCTGTGGGCTAGTACATAGGAAAGTTTAATACAACCCTGTACAGTAGAAGAATGGTTCCTGTAAAATGTATAATTTGCCTCATGGGCCCTAGTAAAGTGACCAATCCAATTCTGAGTTGTATAAAATTGGGTGGCAAGTTTTATAAATGCCACTGCTCAGGCCCTAAGTGTCCCCTGAAATTTATATGTGGCCTACGAGGCACAAGGCCTCCATCATGTCAGGTGAGCAAGCCAATGGGTTCTACATGATTTATAACTCCATTGTATAGACGTCACCGTCAGAAGAATTATTAGTATACCAATCACCAACATGCTTTTCAGAATAATTGGCAATGAAACATCCATGAGGACCTCAATCTATAAATGAGATGTTATCATTATGCTGTATAATCTTTCCTCTAGGGTTTTGACACTGAGACCACTGAATAGAAACATAAACCCAATTCAATAATTAATGTCCTGGCATACTAGGTTAGGTGGTTGCCCAGTCTTATTTGTATAAGAATGATCCTGACCAATAAAATTTAAGGAACTTGTTCTGAATAGCCCCATATGATTGTTGATCTTATCATCAGGCAAGATGTATGCCCATACCTGTCTTCTGGTTGGTAAGCAAGGTGATGTCCCTAAACACAGTGGTAAAGACTCAAATCCTAAGGAAATAATATAAGGTATTCCTTCCTCACCTGGATGAGTAGGGTCTGCATGATCCCATGGTGGCGGAAAATACGTGCTGTCATTTGTATACGCCACCGGACCTTGGTCTAGCTAATCCACTAATTTTAACAATGGTGGGTGAGGGACATAGGCCCAATATGCATGTTCACTGCAGATGTATTCACAAGCAGTGCAATCACGGCCAAAACAGATATTCAGGTATTCTAGGGGTTTTTGTACTGACCAGGGTGGCTTCGGTCTTGTGTCAACACCTTATTCTGACCCCATGTTGGTGGGGTCAAGCTGGTTTTCTTAAGATAAGGATGATGGCTTCCTCGGGACTTAAAGCTTAGGTCTGCGAAGCTGCGTACTAGATCTTCTTCCTCAGGGTTGTGTTGTGTTGTTTTTGCTTCTCTGGAGGTCGGATGAGTCAAAAAGGGACCCAGATGTTGCCAGTGGATCCATCTGGAATGATAGAAACACTGTTTTCCCTTATGGGGCATTACTCTTAGTCTTCATTGATTAAATTTTTTAAACCATATGGGAATAGATAGTGAGGTGGTGCTAGAGGGATAAAATGCTTTTCAGCTTTAGTGAAAGGATCACTTTGAGTGAAATTTTAAAAATTTAAATAAGGTGAAGGCAAAAGTTTCCCTTGGGGATTCCCCTTTTTCGTTTTTTTTTTTTTTTATAATTGAAGCTTAAATGTTTTATGGGTGTGTAAACAGTTGGCATTAGTCTACACAGGTTGATTAAAGAAGTTTTCCTAGGGACTAACTTTAGTAAACTCCCCTAATATTTTTCTGGTTGTACACTGGCTTTTATAATATGGTGTGGGGTAGTTTGTCAAGGTGACAACTTTTTACTAATTACATTTTATTCCAAACTAGAGTTTAGACATAATTTTTTAACTTTTAATAGCTGTATGGACCCTGTTGGGGGGGGGGGCTATAGCAGCATAGCCTGTTTAGTACTTTGGTTTGTAAAAGATTTAAATAGTCTAGGATGTTTAAAGGTAAGATCCATAAGAAGTTCCACTTGTAGGTGTTCAGTGGCAGTTTTGTAATTGACAAACAAGTTATAAAAGCAGAACTAACAGTTAGTGATTACAAATTGCATTAAGGCAAATAGGGTGGTTGAGTCCAAACAACTGCCTGTAGACATCCTGGTATCTAGGCTGGAGATGGGGGCATTGTACCCAGCTTCAAGGCCTGGAGGTGGGACAAGTCTTACCTTGAAATTCTAGGAAAACATTACCTCCCCAAATGGGCGAAAGCATTGTTTAGCTCCTCAAATAGCCTAGGTGGGACAGCCCATCCTTTGGCATACAGATGTTTAGTGTAGCTCCTGGTGCTTAACTCTCTACTTAAGCCCTTATCTTTGAAAATTTAACATTTGGTCTAAATCCTGATATAAATGATCTTTTTAGTAATTATCAGACCACAATTTTGTTTTATTTTGGTGTTTATACCAATGTTTCTCTGCTTACCTGGGACTTATTTGTCTCAGTTAAATTTGAATTTTCTCCTTCCTTGTTCTAATTAATAGCCTATCTGTTTACTTTCGATCTGGTCCTAACAATTTCATATTTTATTCTTAAACAAATTTATTTGGTTAGTGTCAGCCCAGAATTTACTGCCAATTAGGGTCTTAAGCACATACAGAGCAGTTTGGATTTAAGCTATTCCCCACATTTCACAAACTCAGCCTTTTACAGCCAACTATTACAAATGGTTGACAAGTTTTTGCCCAGTTATGCATGCTTATAAACTAGCTTGCCATGACCTCCAGCTCTGATCAATTTTAGAAGAGCCAAACATTATTGCCAAAGTCCCAGCAGTGCCTCTTTCTATGTTAGGGTAAATGCAACCTTGACATTTCCCTTGGTCACTGGACTTGAACTTAGTGCCTGAGTGCTGTTTTTCAGCTCTCCAGTACAAGGATTGCGCTTTGCCACTTCGGACTCCAAAGCAACTCTGCCCACTTTTTTGGCACTCTGCTGGCTAGTTAGAGATGATAATCTTTCTCTGCCTGGACTGGCTTTGAACTGCAGTTTGTAGATTGCTCACCTTTGGTCCTCAGCTCCACCCACATCTGGGCCCCCTCCCATTTCTGGAGTTCCCTCCATACAACTGGCCTCTCCCTCTCTCCACCCAGACCCACCAGAACTCCTATCTACCTCACTTCCTTTTCTCTCAGATACTTCTGCTACCAGGATGGTGATGGAGGTCATGTGCTCCCTCTTGGGGGAAATATGGCTCCTCTAATAAACCTTGTAATCTTTCTCCTTTGCCTGCCTGCCTCTGCATGGTCCCATAGGATGGATGTGTCTGATCCTCTTTCATTGGTGGCTCCATACTGGGATAGGTTCCCCAGTGCATTTGCTCCCCCTGCACCTCAGAAGGGAGTTCAACCAGCTTCCCTGGGACCTATTCTGAGATCCTTCACTCCAGTCACCAGAGGACCATCAAGGTAACTTCCTCCTGACTGAGCGCTCTACCAGCCCATCCAGCCCCACTAATTAATTCCCACTCCAGGGTAAGTGACAAGTTTGTCCGAGGTCGGGGTTTCTGATTCCAATATCAGTGGTAAGGCCACCTGAGCCTTTCTGGGCTAACTGAGCCCCACCCTCACCATCTGACCAAAAACTTGGCCAAGTGCTAGAATTAGCCACTAGGGGCCTACCATGGCCCAAGGACCCACCTTGGACCAACATAAGGACAGTCTCCACTGGTGGGGCCACCACCTATTCAGGAGCCAACCTGCACTGTAGAGGACACTCTACTGTAGGCAAATGGCTTCAGGTCACTTACCATGGGAAGGACACTAAATTTCTTTACATTAAGGCCACCTGGCCTTGGAGGGCTGTTGGTTCCCCATCAGTTAAATTTGGCCCAGATTTAAAACTCCACTTCTGAGAGTGCTTGAGCAAGTACCTCTCTCTCTCTCTCTCCCCCTCCCCTTAAACTCTCCCTCTTGCCAAAATTACCTGCTTGTAACCTCTTTCACAAGTATTTCATATGCTAAACGCGTTGGTTAAGCCCTGGAAGAATGTAACCAGTAATTGCTTGTTTCTACTCATTAGATAGAAAATGGGTGAGTTTAAGTCTAAACTCACCGAAATAAAGGCCAACAAGTTTGGATATTACCAAAAGTGTATTAATCTTCTCTCTAGCACTGAGCAAGTGGTGGATGTGCCAAATTGGCATCTTGGTACTTCAGCTTGGTACTACCCCTTCCCCCTCCCCTGTCCTGTGGTGCCATTATGCTAGGCCAAGTGTATGTTCCTATTGCCTCCTGTTCATTTGGTTTCTTGTTGGCAAAGTTTTGTATTTTAAACTGACCACATGGTTCCTTCATAATTAGAAAAGTAGTTCCACTAAAATTTCAAAACTTTAAAAGTCTATTTTAAAATCTAAGCATGCTCTATAATCTGTGCACAAACATGTCTGTCTGTGTCTTATTTGACTATATGTAAGTGATTATGGTTTCAAGGTTACTCTGCCTACTAAAAATCTTTGTCAATGGAAGCTGTGAATTAATCTAAATTGCTTTAAAACTTTGTGACCTGACTAAGCCAAAGAAAAAACAGGCAGTTTTAAAAGACCTTGGAAAAGGACTTAAAAAAGACAATGTCCTTTACAAAGTAAATGAAATTGGTAACTAAGTTGGCTGTGAATTATGTCATTCCTATGTCCATCTATGCTAAGAGTTAACTATTGTACACTGACCATGGCTAGTAAACTAAAGCTAAGGGTTTCATTCTCTGTTTTCTCCCCTGTGTGCCGATCAACTTCAATTAAGATCAAGGGAGCAGAGTGACTATGCCCAGGCACAGCTGCCTAAACCAGTGGCACCAGCCTGCAAAAGACAATGTAAACCAGGTCTCTAACCAGTATATGTAGAAATATTGCAGGTTACCAACAGGAGGTGCAACAGTCCATACATGCTGGGAGATGCCACAGTCTCTCTCAGACTCTGGCCTTGCTTCATCTTACATGACCAAAAGCCTGTTAATTAAGGGTAAAACACAAGCCACATTAGATATTTGGTTCTGTAAATGTTAATCGCCAGAAGTTAGACCATACAGGGTGTATGAGCAAAGGATAGAAATTGATTTCTATACTATTTTACAATTGGAGGTAAATTCCTAAATGTAACTCAGACTGCAGAAAAAAAATATGGCCACTCTTTCTATTCACTGCCCACAGGACAGCCTACAGGCAAAGAATATACAGCCCAGTGTTTCAATGATGCATTTAAATGCAAATTAACATAACTTCACAAAAAGGATTTAAAATGACATCCCCCTTGTAAAAATTTGAGAAGTTGTGGGGAGTGGCTGACCTCCCAGACAAGTTTAAAAGATAAAATTTTCCTAAAGGTTTATTTCAAAGTAAAAAAAAAAAAAATAGGATTATTCAGGTTTGCCCCTAAAGTTTTTTGTAACAGTTGCCGGAAGGCCCACAGTAAAAGATAGGACACGTTTGTCAAATGTAATTTAATAAGTAAAACCATGCTTATAAAACTACTTCCAATGACCATCTTTGTTGCTTTTAATTGGAGTAAAAGTTGAAAGACCCCCGGCGTGGGGTGTCCTTCAATCAGAAGAGACCCTTCCCCAAGGAACAACGAGACCACTTGTGCGGATGCAATCAGCAAGAGGTTTATTTGGGCAAGCCCTCGGCTCCCAGGTGCACTCAACCTCGAAATCCACAAGGTTCGGGTTGAATGTCTGAGAACCGGTTACACGGGTACCCGGGGCGACATAGTCTATCGGGAGACTTGCGCGCCGAGTGCTTGAAAGCACCCTCTTTTTATGGACAGCAGAAGCAAGGTTACAGAAGCAAGATGCTTGGTTACAGAGTATTGATTGGTTAATTTCAAATTACGCTCAGGGTGGGGATTGGTCAGGTTAAGCTGGCCAGATGGGGCAGGTGGGGTTGGGGGAAAGCTGACGTGTCGGTACTTGCCCCGGCAAGTCTGTGCTGGTCGTCATGCACCGAAACTGTTCGTTCCCTAATTTTGACAAGTGATTTATTACCTCCTGACCTACCCTGCCATTATAGCTAAGTTTTACAGGAAGGGACGGGAGGGTCGGCTATTTTTCAGGAATGCCTGGTTTTAGGGCATGTGTTAGAGTCATGCTGAGGTCTGCAGGCGGTGACTCAGTGGTTAATGACTTGCCTGCGTCCTGCTTGCTCTCTTAGCTATGTAGGGGAAGGGGCAGTGGTTTTTCTTAAAGAGCTCAATGGATGAACGTATTCTGGGGTCTGGGGTCTTTTCATTCCCCCATTTTCTTTTTGCCTGAATGAAATCCTTCATTCAACTGGAGATTCCTCCGTTAATTTAAGTTGATGATATTGTTGGGTTAATACTAGGGCCTGCACGACCGATAGGCGGTCCTGATTACCACTCCTGTTTTGTTAGCATAAAAACAACATTCTTCCTTTAAGGCTACACATAGGCCCCCTTCCTTCTTTCTTTACAATTCCTTTCCCAAGGCTTTCATTACCACCCTCTTTCTTTACAATCTCTTGACCATCTTTGTGGCTGTAGTTTAAAACTGCCCAATTTTCCTTTGGCTTGCGGAACCTTTATCTTAGAACAGCCTTAAGGCACCACCGTGATGCAGAAGCTTGCTAGATTTTAAGGCTAAGAGTATTACCTCTATTGATAACACACTCAGGTTATTACCATATTAGAGTCAAACTAGGCTGTGAACATAGAGTGGATTTCCAGTTACTATGCACTGGAGTGCCTAAGACAAGCAAGCCAGTGATATCCTTGTCCCCAATATCCACTGTGGGAAGAGAGGGTTTCTGGATATCACCCAAAAGAATGTCCCACAAGATCTTAGATTTAGCAGCAGTCAACCATGAAGCAGACTTAGGTGATGGAATCAAGCAGGAGTTCCTCCAAGTGACTGTCAGGCCGTCAGGCAGCAGCAGCAGCAACCGGAACAGCAGGGTCTCTCAGTGGCTCCAAGGGACTGTTGTCACACCTCATGCTGGGCTGTAAATTCCTACACAGACTGGTTAAAGATACATTGCCTAGGCTTGGCAGGCTTTGATCCTGCTGGTTTTTAAGATCTTTTAAACAATAGCTCAGGACAATTTACCAAAATCACAACTTTTTACTAACCAGATATTTTTGTAAATAGACACAGAAGGCAGTTAACACTATTTTTTATGCCCTTATTAAAAATTATTTTATCTATTTCGCCTCATTTTTCAAAAACTGACTCTGGACTCTTGATCTTAAAATGGGGGTAGAAGGGCGAAGGTCCATCTTCTGTAACTTCTTCAAGCTGACTTTAGGGGCGTTGATCTTACCTAGCCAGGAGCCTATAACCTTAGCCTATTTTACAAAGAGGCCATCAGGGTTAGAAGTCATTAAGAACAATATTTAACTTTTGACAACTGCACAGACCTTTTTTCCAGCTATAGCAGTATAGCTTGTTTAGCACTCTGGTTTGTAAAAGCATCTTTCTGGATGACTTAGGAATGTGATCTTTAGTAACCCTAACACAATGCCTGAGTTACCTTTGCAGGCCTTTAGACAGATATCAATAGAAACACACTCTCAGGTTTACAAACTTTTTCCTGAGAAGATGAATTTCATGTAACTGGTGTCAGCTCAATATTACTGCCAATTAGAGCTTTTGGCACATAAAGGGGTTAAGATTTAAACTACCCCCCACATTTTATAACATTAGCTTTTTACTATCACAGAGGACTGGCAAGTTCCTGTCCCTTACAAGGTAGTCATGAACATTAGGCATGCTTCCAAACTATCTTCCTATGACCTCCCGGCTCTGATCAGTTTTGAAGGGCCACGCACAAATGACTCTAGGATCTGACATTTCTGCCATCCAAGCAGTGGCTTACTGCCTCTGGATGCTCCACCATTGCTTTTTGTCCCAGGAGTGTCTTCTCTACATTGGGATAAATGCCTCATTGGCATTTTCCTTAGCTGGTTGCTGGACTTGAACTCAGGGCCTGAGCACTGTCTCTCAGCTCTACAGCTCAAGGCTAGCACTCTGCCACTTTGAGTCCCAGACTCGGGGCTTGAATGCTGTCCCTTAACTCTTCAGTCCAGGGCTAGTACTCTGCCACTGTGAGTCCCAAAGCATTTCTGCTTGCTCTTTCAGCACTCTGCTGGCTGAGTAGAGGTGACAGTCTCACAGGGACCTTTTTGTGCCCGGGCTGGCTTTGAACCGGTTTGCAGATCAATGAGTCTTACAAAAGGCCATTTTACTCCAATTAAAAGCAACAAGGTGGTCAACATAGAAGTAGCTTTTAAGCATGCTCTTACCTGAAACTTATTAAGAGTCAAAGTTACATCTGACAACTTGTAAGAATCCTCTGTGCTTTGCTTTGGGCTTGCTGGAAACTTAAAAAACCTAGAAGAGCAAACTAGAATAGCAATTATTTTGATAATCCTAATTTTTTCTTTTTTCCTTTTTTTTTTTTTTTTGCACATTGAGGCCAATGTCAAGAATGATTTTACATTTAAACTTTATATCCAAAAATCCATTCCCTATTTTTTTAAACCTCTTATTAATCACCTTTAATATTTTATACTTTAGTTTTTATTTGCATTTTGAAAAGATCCCTTGAAATCTTGAGGCCAAGTGTCACTCATTGTCTCTTGGCTGCTTGTTTTAAAACAGACACACATTAAGATTTTTAAACTCAAATGACAATTTTCCTTAATGCAAGAATTACAGTCACCTTTACTATACCACAAAGCTAGATTTAACATCTTTATAACTTTTTAAAAACATCCTAATTGCAGAACATAATTGAAAGTAAGCCACATTATACAAATAACTTTTTACCCTCTTTTTAAGGCCTTCCTAATTTTAATGTTAACACATCCAAGGGAAAGTTTTAGTAATACTAATCAGATCATCACATCATTCATTTTAACCATCATGTTTTCAGTGCCTATCTGCAGGGAAAAGAGACAGAACAATGATGGGCCACTTGGCCCCTCCTATGGAATAGGCAGGCACACACCCAATCTGACTCTTTAGGGTTAGATGAACTGCGTTTGTGCCAGTTTGCCTCATCATGCTTGGACTCCTCCCAGGGCCTGTCCCACTGCATGACCAGCTGAACTGCACTTCTGCTTGTTCACCCTTCACCCCTAAAGATAGGTCTTCTGTTGGTTTCTAAGTTTTTCCCCGTCTCTTCTCTTGGTTCTCAAATGAAATACAGTTTTAGATAGAACAGGTAACATCTTTGACAGTGTTAAACTAACCTTTACATTTAAATTTCTAATTTTTATCCCCAAATTTTAGCCAAGGGAATTAGACCCCAAACAGCCAATGCATTTTTGTTAAGCCAGATAACTTGATTACAGTATAAACAGACTTATGCATTTTAAAATATTAGTTTTTAAAATACCAGATTTTCTAATTTGCAAGTTAAAGAACCTTTTAAAAAGCCATTTAAAACAATGTGAAGATTTTTAAAAATTTTGGTAATGTCCAAACCTCATAACCTTTTGAAATTTAAATTTAAATCACCCAATTGTTACAGCATGCTGACAATTTTTTTTTTATCTTTGAACACGTTCACAGACACACACAAAACACACAGATCTTAAAGCGCGCAAAAATCAAAATCAGTTGTACGTACACTTTCTAAAGGTTTTAAACAAAAAAATTTAAGACAGTATTTCTTTTAGAACTAGGTACCTTTGTTGTGCTTCATTTTCACAGAGCTTGCTTGTTAGCAAGGCTTATGAATCTCTTCTGAGTTGGAGGAGGGCTGAGGGAGGGAGTCACCTAAGACTAAACTGGCCTGATTTTTTTTTTTAACCCAATTTTAGACAGAACTAGCTGAAAAGTCCAATCCAGGTACACAGCCTTCTACGCCCTCACCTGTCCTCCAGCAGCCTCCACTGGGAGAAGGTGCAGCCTGAGGCTTGAAGGGAACCAAACTAGCCCAGTAACCCTTCATGCCTCGTGGGGAGGGTGGGCATAGCAGGTCTGTGACTAGGCCCAGCTGGAACTTTTATTCCCTCAGAGATGTTTAAATAAATAAATAACAAAAACACAGATAAACACAAAAACCAAGGATCCACATTTAAAACTGGTACCAATTCTAAAAACAGAACTAGACAAGAACTGAAGGCTGAGTTGGGGACTAATGGGCCCCAGTTTATCCCTACCGGAACTCTGTGCTGTTCCCACTCAGCAAGCTGAATCCAGAGTCTGCTGGGTGAGCCTGCCACACTCACCCAGAACTTTCCTACCCCATAAAACAAACACACTAAAGTTAACAAGACAAACATGTGGCCACAAAGACAGAATCAAGTCTCAGTGAATAGGGCGACATCTCACCACCATTCACTTACCAGGGGACTCAACCCCCCTACTCACCTCCGGAGGATTTTTCTCTTAGAGTCCTGCAGACGTTGACCCGGGGGTCTTCCAAGGCAGAGGCGAATTCCCAGTCATCTTAGGGCAAGGGAAGGAAGTCCCTAGCGGCCGTTCCCTCAGACTGACAGGTTCTCCCCCACGCTCAGACCCCCCTGAGCCAAGGCCCGAGGCTGAGATCTAACTGAGGCCACCTGCAGATGGTCAGTGGCAATTTCATAATTGACAAACAAGCAAGTTCCCAAAACCTGACAATCTCGGCTCAGGCTGTGACTTCCAGTGATCTATAGTCAGACTTAAGGGGGTTGTTAGTTGCTGCCCCATCCCTTTAAGGACAACAAAACAGACAACAGAAACAATTAACACTAAACAGAAACACAAAAACAGACAGGCGCCAAACAGAAAAAGCGACTTCAGATGGGAGTGGCCGACCATGGCTAAACTCCCGGGAAGGAGAGAAAGCTGAGGTTGGGAAATTGGAGAGGGAAGGAGTGGGGGAGAGAGCTGAGGGGCAGATGGAAGGGTTAAGGGGGTAGGGATTTGGGGGGCCGGGGTAGATAAGAAGGGTTTCATCCACGGGGGAGGTTCTAGAATAAGAGCTTCCCAAGTAACAATATAAGGGACCTGGTCTGGGTGTCCGTGTGGTCCCGGGTCCATAACTTTGGCCTTGATCTGTAAGGCAATGGTTAGGTTAAAGGTTCCTTCACGTGGCCAGCCACAGTTGAAAGTGGGCCATTCTGATGAACAAAAAGTTATCCATTTTCTTTTTTTTTTTTTTTTAACTTCTACTGAAAGATTGTGAGCTGATGTTTGCACATCCCTCCAGTTCTGTAAAGTAAGGTTAAGTGGTGTCGCGACAGTTTGTCCCATTTTAAAACTATTAACGAACACAAGAACAACAATACAATACAGGCAACACTTAGCTTCGCTGCGCGCTGTTGCTAGTAAACCGAAAGCAAAACCTGGCAGAGACCTGTGTGGTTTTGAGGAATGTTACAAAACTATTCACAGTAGCACACTCTCCCAAAGTTTCCACAACGAAGGCAAAGACAGCAGATCAACAGGAAAACAAACCACAAAGGCAAGAGCAGTGCGAGCAACCAAAATTCTACAACAAACATCACAATTATACTGGTCACGCTACTTTTTCACTACGCTGTTTTGACAATAAGCCAAAGGCAAAAACCAGGCGGAGACTGTTTTGAGAGTCTCCCAGAGAAATCACGCGTCTAAAGAGGACTGAGTTCCAGAAAGCAGATGGGTCACTGTTTCAGACCCCGGATGGGCCACTGTTTCAGGCCCCGGATGGGTCACTGTTTCAGACCCCGGATGGGCCACTGTTTCAGGCCCCGGATGGGTCACTGTTTCAGACCCCGGATGGGCCACTGTTTCAGGCCCCGGACACCTCCAGGACGTCTCCTGGGGGCTGCGGTCGGGAGTATGAGCTCGTCAGCTCCTCCACGGGTCCGCCAGATGCAGACGAGAACGGCCGAACTCACCAGATTCGCAAGCGCACACACAGATTGACTTTAGACAGTACACAGACAACACACAGACAACACAGAGACGCTGGCCAGCTTACCTCCCGAAAATGGGTCGGTGGTCCCTGGGTGGGGGTCTCTATCCCGGACGAGCCCCCAGATGAAAGACCCCCGGCGTGGGGTGTCCTTCAATCAGAAGAGACCCTTCCCCAAGGAACAACGAGACCACTTGTGCGGATGCAATCAGCAAGAGGTTTATTTGGGCAAGCCCTCGGCTCCCAGGTGCACTCAACCTCGAGATCCACAAGGTTCGGGTTGAATGTCTGAGAACCGGTTACACGGGTACCCGGGGCGACATAGTCTATCGGGAGACTTGCGCGCCGAGTGCTTGAAAGCACCCTCTTTTTATGGACAGCAGAAGCAAGGTTACAGAAGCAAGATGCTTGGTTACAGAGTATTGATTGGTTAATTTCAAATTACGCTCAGGGTGGGGATTGGTCAGGTTAAGCTGGCCAGATGGGGCAGGTGGGGTTGGGGGAAAGCTGACGTGTCGGTACTTGCCCCGGCAAGTCTGTGCTGGTCGTCATGCACCGAAACTGTTCGTTCCCTAATTTTGACAAGTGATTTATTACCTCCTGACCTACCCTGCCATTATAGCTAAGTTTTACAGGAAGGGACGGGAGGGTCGGCTATTTTTCAGGAATGCCTGGTTTTAGGGCATGTGTTAGAGTCATGCTGAGGTCTGCAGGCGGTGACTCAGTGGTTAATGACTTGCCTGCGTCCTGCTTGCTCTCTTAGCTATGTAGGGGAAGGGGCAGTGGTTTTTCTTAAAGAGCTCAATGGATGAACGTATTCTGGGGTCTGGGGTCTTTTCAAAGTGACTGTTTGTAAAAAAAAAAAAAACAACTCATTGATCTGTCGTTCGAAGCCAGTCCAGGCACAGGCAGACTAAAGTCCCTGTGAGATTGTCATCTCTAATCTGCCAACAGAGTGCTCAAAGCTGAGTTGTTTTGGAGTTTAAAGTGGCCAAGTGCTAGTCCTGAGCTGGAGAGCTGAGGGACAGTACTCAAACCCTGAGTTCAAGTCCGGCGACTGACCAAGGAAAGTGCCAAAGATGTATTTATCCCAACATAAGAAAGGCACTCCAGGGACCCTGACAATGTTAAAACATTCAGAGGCAATTACAAACAAATGTTTGGATGACAAAAGTGGTATCAGGTCCTGAGTTACTTGAGCTTTGTCTTCCAAAAAATTGATCAAGCCAGAAAGTCATGGAAAGATAAGTTTTTAAACATTCCTATCACCCATGTTGGTGTAACTGGGCAAAACTTTCCAGAGATCTGTGATAGTGGGTAGTAAAAGCTAAGATTGTAGAATGTAAATCCCAAAACCCCTGTATCTGCTCAAAGTCCTAATTGGCAGTAACTTTTGAGCTGGTTAAATTCATCTGTTGAAAAGCTTGTAAAGCTGAGATTATGTTCCTATTGAGATCTGTCTAAAGGCCTACATAGGTAGGCATTCCTCTGCCAGACAGAAAATGCTTTTATAAACCAGGGTGTTAAACAGGCTATGCTGCTGTAGCCCAAGAAAAGGCCTGTACATTTGTTATAGGTTAAATGTTGTCTATAAGCCACTTTAAACAGGCTACCCAGAGGCAGTGGGCTGTACTTAGAGTGCCAATCAGTCTCAGGTTAAAAGCATCTACTGGGCTTTCTTTTAAAAATCTCTGACAAGTAATTGTTAGTCAATTGTTAACAAGTTATAGGTAACCTCCATCTCATTGATCTCCTTGTTGCTTTAGCTGGAAATAAAAAGAGCTTTTGTAAGAAAGTTCAAAGCCATCTTGGGCACAAAAAAAATCCTTCTAAAACTCCATCTCCCTACTAATCAGCACAGAACCAGGACTATCCAGCCAAAGGCTGAAAGTGGCATTGTGACTCTAAGTAGTAGAGCATTAGCCTGGAACAGAAGGACTCAGGGACAGTGCCCAGGCCTTGAGTCCAAACCGTAAATGCCAACCGGGACAAGCTATCCCAGCAATGGATGTTGAGACAATGGCCAGGACAAAGTCAGTCCTGACCATGGAAAACCATGGAAAAGAATAAGAGATGATACCCTAAATGGAGTCACTTTATGCTTTATGCATTGTTTCTGGCAAAACTGGAGCTTCAGCTTCCACCCCCACTACAAAGGCAGAGGAGGGGTCCCGCAGAGCAGTGGGGACCTCACAGATGAAGTCCTTCAGGGGTGGGGGCCTCACAGAAGAGGCTGCAAAAAGGAGTATACCTCACTGGGAGGCCGCAGGAGTGAGGGTGCCTCGTGGGGAAGGGCAAAGAAGTGAGGGTGCCTTGTGGGGGAGGCCGCAAAAGAGGGGAGGGCCTCACAGGGGAGACTGCAGAGGAGGGGAAACTGCAAAAGCAGTACACAGAGGAGGAGTTTAAACTTAAACTCATCCATACTTTTACCTTCAGTTGCAAGGGAGAGGGAAAGAGGGAGAGGGAGAGAGGAAGAGAGGGAGAGAGGGAGAGAGAGAGAGCCAGAGCTATCTGCCCAAGCACTCGCAGAAGTGGAGTTTTAAATTTGGGGCAAAATTTGATTGAAGGGGCTCAGAAGCCCTCCAAGGCCCAGGTGGCCTTAATGTAAAGAAATTTAGTGTCCTTCCCATGGTAACGGACCTGATGCCATGGGCCTATATTAGAGTGTTCTCCACAGTACAGGTTGGCTCCTAAAGGGGGTGGTGGCCCTGCCAGTGGAGAATGTCTTCATGTTTGTCCATTTGCATTCCTTGGGCCATGGAGGAGGGGTCCTTGGGCCAAGGTAGGCCCCTGGCACTTGGCCAAGGTTTGGCTCTGATGAGGGGAAGGGGGGCTCGGTAAGTCACAGAGGCCCAGGTACCCTTACCACTGAGATATCAGAATCAGAAACGCAGACCTCAGATAAACTTTTCACTTACCCTGGAGTGGGACTTAATTAGCAGTGTTGGATGGGCTGGTAGAGCGCTCAGTCAGGAGAAAGTTACCTTGGTGGTCCTCTGGTGGCTGGCGTATAGGATCTCAGCATAGGTCCCAGGGAAGCTGGTTGAACCTCCTTCCGAAGTGGAGGGAGGATCAAACCCACTGGGGAGCCTATCCCCACAGGGGCGACCAATGTAAGAGGATTAGACAAAAATCCATGCAAGGGGACCATGCAGAAGCAGGAAGGCAAAGGAGAAAGATTATTACAAGGTTTATTAGAGAAGCGATATTTCCCCCAAGAGGGAGCACATGACCTCCATCACTATCCTGGTAGCAGGAGGATCTGAGGGAAAAGGAAGTGAGGTAGATGGGAGTCCAGGTGGGTCTGGGCAGAGAGAGGGAGGGGCCAGTTGTATGGAGGGAACTCCAGAAATGGGAGGGGACCCAGGTGTAGGTGCTCATACTTCGAGCTCATGACTCTACCTGATTCTGGGGCCTGGATGAGTTGCCTTGATCTCTTCTAAGTCACTTTACCACATGAGGCTTTTCTGAACTCATACATCACTGCAAATTGCTAACATTCCTCCCTAGCACATCACTCAATATATTTTTTCCATCATATATTTAAACATATTTATGTGTATACATTCCCTACCCTCTCCCAACCCCACACACAAAGGCATAGACCTTCAAAACAAAGCTTTTCTTTTTTTCCTTGCTACAGTGTCTAGAACCTAATAAACTCAATAGATACAAAAGAGTGAGTTGGGTACTAGTGTCACACCTGTTATGCTAGCTATTCAGGAAACTGAGATCTAGAATCACTTTTTCCATTTATTTCCCGTTTTCATTAAAATTTAAGCATTAAAGGAACTTTTAAAGAGAATCAAGACTTCCTTCTTTCTGGAGGTTTCCTTCACTCCCTTTCACCTAGTCCAGCTCAACCTATGTCCCCCTGGGAGTTTTGGCATCCCAGAAAATCCACAGTCCCTCAGACCCCAGTTAAATTCAGACAGAATCCAGCATTGCCTTTACTCATGTGGTGGGCAGAGCAGAAAGCATACACCACGTGTGCTATCCAACACCTCAAATCCACACCTGTGCCACTTCCATACTCCCAGCCACATGAGCAGAATTGTGTCACCAACGCTTGCACTGGCATAGGCTTCCATGGTCATCAGGACAGATGTCCTGAGAGTTATTTCATCTGCATAAGGTGACATTTCCTGGGTCCAGGTATATTGCTGATCTGTGAAATCACTGGCATTGGAGCAAGCCAGGGCTGCTGCAACCGCACTGTAGGATGCATCTCTCTGCAGCAAAACCTGAGGCCCTTCCTTCCTAGACACAATGGAGATCCTAGAAAATTCCCTGCTTGTCCCTAGGTGAGTCCATGAATTTATCCACAGCCCTCATCTGTCAGAAATGAACAAAGAGTACAGAATTGTTCAAGTCATTTTCCTTCTTCACAGAAGGGTGCACTATCATCCTGGCCCCCCAGAGCGAGGCAGCACACCAAATGGGGCGATCCACTTGGTTTTCATCCCAACCTAGGAATGATATTGTCCCTTCTCATGTTGCTAAGGTGTCAGGATCACATCTTTGTAAACAATCGGTTACCAGGGTAATAGGGTCATAGAAGGAAGACAAGTCATTCTAACCATCAGTGGACCATCCCTAGTCAGGAGGCAGTGTACTTTGGGAGGCTATTGCTCAAAAGCAAACATCCTTTTTACCTGTTAATGAAACTGCAACTCCACTGCACCTCACCTTTGTCATTACAACAACAACAACAAAAAGAAAAAGAAAAGGGTGTTTTGGACTTTCTTGTCAGGACTGGCTTGAAAACACAATCCTCAGATTTCAACCTTCTGAGTAGTGCCAAGGTTTTTTATGAGACAATTCTCTCAAATTAACCACCAAGAAAGAAGCAAAAAGAAATAAAGAAAAGTCCAGGACTTGAGCTGAGGTTCAACTGGAAGATCATGGACAGCACCCATGCCCTGATTTCAAACCTATGACCAGCACATCATCATCATCATCATCATCATCATCATCATCATCATCATCATCATCATCATGTGAATAAAAAGACTGTAAGAGCCTATTAAGAATATTAAAATTGAGGGCTGGGAAGTTGGCTCAGTGGTAGAGCTCTTGCCTTGCATGCATGAGGCCCTGGGTTTGATTCCTCAGCACCATATAGCAAAAAAGAAAAAAGCTGGAAGTGGCTCTGTGGCTCAAGTGGTCGAGCGCTAGCTTTGAACTGAAGAGCTGAGGGACAGAGCCCAGACCCAGAGTTCAAGCCCCATGACCAACCACAAAAAAAAAGAATATTAAAATTGAGTGAGCCAGGCACTTTTTGGTGGCTGACATGTAATCCCAGTTAGGAGCATGAAATCTCAGGATGGTGGTTAAAAGCCCACCTGGGCAGGAAATTCCATGAGGCTCTAATCTCCAACTAACCAGCAAAAATGCCAGAAGTAGAGCTGTGGTTCAAGTGGTAAAGCAACAGCCTTGAATGAAAAAGCAAAATAACAGTGACCAGGCCCAGATACATAGGGTAGGACTACTAATAATTAATCAATTAAATACAAAACACAAATAAAAATCAGAGTGGAAGATGAGCACAAAAGCCAAGAGAATTGGTGGTTTACACCTGGAGCTCAAGCTACACAAAAGACAGAATTTGAAGATCTGGGTTCCAAGGCATCCCAGGCAGAAAAGTCCCTTACGAGTTTGTGAGTATGTATCAGGTAGGGGTCTTGAACCCAGGGCTTGAAATAGAAATTCTTTTTTCTTAAAGGTAGCATTCTACCACTTCCTTTCTTTGGGGGATGAAATGGAGATAAGTTTTACGGACTTACCTGCCCGGGCTTTCAACCCCAATCCTCAGATTTCAGTTGCTGATACAGTACTCTTATATTCTATGAGATTTTTATCTTCCATGAACTGCCAAAAAGTAAAAGAATCCAGAAGTTGATCTGTGTGGCTCAAGCCACAGAGACTGCTTGCTTTGAGGGAAAACGAACAACAAAAACCCTCATACACAGTGGACCTGCCCTGGTTTCAAACCCAGGAAGTGACCAGGCCCTATGTTCAAGCCCTAGGACCACCACCACCAGCAACAAAAGAATGACTCAGGGACAGGGACTAGGCCCTGAATACAAAGCCTAGAAACAGCATTAAAAATAAAAGTAAAACAAATTCAGAGACTGTGGCTAGGCTCCAGAGTTCAAGGTCTAGAACAAGCACCAGGACACACACACACACACACACACACACACACACACACACACACACACACACACACACACACACGAAATGAACAATATAATAAGAAGGCAAAAGAAGAAGAGAGAAGTCAATGAAATATTTTTAAGTAGTGGCTCATGCCTATAATCCTAGCTACTTTGGAAGCTGAAATTTTAGGATTGTGGTTCATAGTCAACCTGGGCAGGAAGCTCCATGACACTAGGTTTTATGTGTGCTAGTCCTGGGGCCTGAACTTGTGCTGTTTTGCACAAGACTAGAACTATTCTACTTCCATGCTCTTGGTGATTAATTGGAGATGAGAGTCTCAAAAACTTTCCTGCCCTGGCTGGCTTCGAATCACCATACTCTGATTTTAGAACCTGGCTAATGTCCCTGTCTTCCCATGAGAATCTTTCTTTTTTTTTGGTTGGTCATGGGGCTTGAACTCGGCGTGCACACTGTCCCTAAGCTCTTCAGCTCAAGGCTAGTGCTCTACCACTTGAGCCACAGGGCCACTTCTGGTTTTCTGGTGATTTAGTGGAGATAATTGTCTCATGGACTTTCCTTCCCAGTCTGGCTTTGAACTGCAATCCTCAGATCTCACCCTCCTGAGTAGCTAGGATTACAGGTGTAAGCCACTGGCACTCAGCTTTTTTTTTCTTTTCTTTTTTCGTTTTTGTGGGTTGTGGGGCATGAACTCCAGCTCTGGATGGTGTCCCTTAGCTCTTCAGCTCAAGGCAAGTACTTTACCACTGAGCCACTTCCCAGCTCCTCCATAAGAAACTTACCCCTTATGAATCACCAAATTTGTTTTACAAAGCCAGATGTTGAAATGTGGCTTAAGTTTTGGAGCCTGCCAGCCTTGCTCAGGACACGGGAGAGAGACTCCAGCACAGTGACCTTGCCCTGATTTCAGGTTTAGGAAGAGTCACCACTCCCTGTGTTCCAGCCCTAGGACCAGAACCAAATAAATAAATAACTCCCACATTTTCACTGTATTTGATGTTGGGGTAATTTGTGAAGGTGAAGGGAAAAAACAAATTGTTTAAATAGGGTTACAGCTAGACCTATTGCAACAATGAGATGTACAAGAAATTATTTCAAAAATGAACTTTACAACTTTTGCCTGGTGGGGGTGGTAGAGAACATTATATAAACAAAGCCATTCATGCAGCTGTTGCTCAAGCTGTTAAAGTATGCTAACCTTGAGAATAAACAATACAAAAAATGCTTCATTCACAATGGCCCTGCCCTGACTTCAAGCCTCAGGAGAGTGGCCATGTCATGAGTTGAAGCCCTAGCAACAAAAATGAAAATAAATAAATAAATAAATAAAGCCAGAACTTTATCTGTGGCTCAAGCCATAGACACTGCTAGTCTTGAGAAAGAAAAGGGAAAAACCTCAGACACAGTGGCTCTGCCCTGATTTTATGACTAGCAAAAGCTAAGGCCCTATGTTCAAGCCCTAAGACCAGCAATGAAGAAAAAAAAAATACAGCAACAACAAAAACTCAAAAAAAAAATGCCCAAGTCCTGAGTACAAACCATAAGAGCATCACCTAAAATAAATGCAGAAAGAAAGAAAAATACATAAAGAGCCACAATTTGAACTGTCTTGAGGTGGGAAGCCTACTAGTCTTGAGAAAAAATTAGGAATAATGACCAGGCCTGGAGTTCAAGTACTATAACAAGCTCAAAAAAAAAAATCTGTTGAGATCCAAAAGGAGTCTCTCAACATGAAGATAGGCTTGACTATCTCACTGGAACATCTTGTGGCTGAGTTTACAGAACCACTCTCAGAAATCCGACCCTTTCATCCTGCCTTATGCAAACATCCTGCAGCTGCTAATGACCACCCTTTCACCCTGCCCTACGCAAACATCCTGCAGCTGCTATGGCCAATGAAAAAGCTTCCTTAATGGCCAATTTAAAAGCTTCCTTATTCCAAGCATATAAATACCCCTGTGTGAAAAATAAAAATTTGCAGCTTGATCAGAATCCCTGTCTTGCTGTCATTCTTCATGTCTCTTGTCCCTTCATTCCTTCTCGTTTAGGTTCATCGCCCTCATTGACGTCCTGCAGGTTGGGACAAAAATCCACAAAAAAAAACTTCAAAACAAAAACCTCAGAAACAGTGGCCAGCCCTAATAATAAGCTGGATGACCCAAACTTATGAAAAAGTGAAAAAGAATAATAAATTAATGAAAAGAAGGACAAAAATATTAGAGCCAATTCAAGATTTTAAAAATATGGTTCACACCTATAATCCTACCTGCTCAAATAGCTGAAATCTGAGCATTTGTGGTTTGAATCCAGCCTGGGCAGGAAAGTAAATGAGAATTCTTTTCATTTATGCTACTCCTGGGCTAAAACTTGAGTTTTACTCAAGGGTAGAGCTCTACTGCTTCCTACCTGTTGCTGGTTAATTGGTGAAAAACGTCTCATTGATTTTCATGCCTAGAATGGCTTTGAACCTTGGCTCTCAACTTTCTTTTTTTTCCTTATTTATTTATTTTATTTTATTTTTATTTTTTTGTGAACACACTGTACAGAGGGGTTACAATTACATGGGCAGGTTAATGTGTACATTTCTTATCAAGCATTGCAGCCTCCTCCTTTGTTTACACTTAACATCCCTTCCCAGCCTCCCCCCCATCTGCCCACCCAATCCTCCCCGCTAGCCCCCCCACCAACATTGTAAAGCTCGTTTTCGACATGACAATTTGTACTTCTCATTGTTGCAACAGGTCTACCTGTATCCTTAAACGACTTGTTTTTTCCCATCTCCTACACAAGTTATACTGACATCAAATATAGTAAAAGCAGGGTTATACTGTGGGGGAGGGACATACAAAGCTACAAAGAGATAATCTTATAAATGCGTTAGAAACAAATGCATGAAAGGAAAAAAAACATTTGAATACATATCTAAGGATTCATTTTCCTAACATCACATTATCTGACCTTTTCCGCTTGACTCATACATATACTAGATATTGCAAATAAGGGAAACCATGGGACCTATGTTTCTTTGGGCCTGGCTTACTTCACTTAATATAATGTTTTCCACGTTTTTCCATTTCCTAACAAATGGGGCAATGTCATTCTTTCTGATGGAGGCATAGAATTCCATTGTGTATATATACGACATTTTCTTGATCCATTCATCTACTGAGGGGCATCTGGGTTGGTTGCATATCTTAGCTATGGTAAATAATGCTGCAATAAACATAGTTGTGCTAGTAGCTTTAGTGTGGTCTTGTTTGTAAACATTTGGGTAAATGCCCAAAAATGGGATTGCTGGGTCATAGGGGATCTCTATGTGAAGTCTTTTGAGGAACCTCCATACTGCTTTCCAAAGTGGTTGAACAAGTTTACATTCCCACCAACAATGAAGTAAGGTTTCCTTCTGTCCACATCCCCTCCAGCATCTGTTGTTGTTAGAGTTCTTGATTTTAGCCATTCTAACTAGAGTGAGGTTGTATCTCAATGTTGTTTTGATTTGCATTTCTTTTATGGCTAGGGAGGTTGAGCATTTCTTCATGTGTCTATTGGCCATCCTTCTTTCTTCTTCAGAGAAGTTTCTCTTTAAGTCTTTAGCCCACTTATTTATTGGGCAGTTGTTTCTTTGAGGATTTGTTGTTGGGGGATTTAATTTTTTGAGTTCCAAGTATATTTTAGATATGAGACCCTTGTCTGTTGTATGGCTAGTGAAGATCTTCTCCCAATCCGTGGGCTTTCTATTGATCTTGCTAGCTATGTCCTTTGCCATGCAGAAGCTCTGCAACTTCATGCAATCCCATTTGTCCCACCTTTCTTTGATTTGTTGTGTTTCCGGGTCTCTATTCAGAAAATTTTGGCCTGAGCCGAGGAGACCTAGGGTTTCTCCTATTCCATCCTGTAATGTTTTCAAAGTGTGTACTTTGACTTCGAGGTCTTTGATCCATTTGGAGTTGATTCTGGTGCAAGGTGATATATAAGGATCTAGCTTTAGTTTTCTACAAGTAGTTAACCAATTTTAGCAGCACCATTTACTGAAGAGGCTGTCTTTCTTCCATTCTATTGTTTTAGCTCCCTTATCGAAGATTAGATGTCTATAGGTCTGTAGGTTCATTTCTGGGTTTTCAATTCTATTCCATTGGTCCTGATGTCTGTTCTTATGCCAATACCAAGCTGTCTGGATAGTCATCTTGGCTTCCTGTAGTACTTTTTTTCTTTCTGTATTTTTTGACTGTTGTGGGGCTTGAACTCAGGACTTTTGTGCTGTCCCTGAGCCTCTTTGTACTCAAGCCTTGTGCTCTACCATTTGTGCCATAGCGCCACTTCTGGGTTTTGAGTGCTTAATTGGACATAAGAGTCTCACAAGGACTTTTCTGTCTGGGCTGGCTTCCAACTGAGGTCCTCAGATCTCAGCCTCCTGAGTAGTTAGAGCCATAGGACACTTATCTCACTTGTTAGGTTTTAAAAAAAGAGATAGCCGAGTAAGAACAGCACCATGCATGTGCTATTCAGGTAAGGGACTAGTTTTATTCAGTAGACCTGCTGGGACCAGGCAAGGTTGGCACTCCACCTGGCTGGGAAAAGCCTTCGAATGAGAGAGAGTTGGGAAAGAGAGGAATGAGAGAAGAAAGAGCTAGAAAAGAGCAGAGAGAGCAGAGAGAGCAGAGAGAGAGCAGAGAGAGAGTGTCTGGGCCTGGGCTAGGCCTTACCTAGGGTACGTGCAGAGAAAGGTGTGGCCACATCAAATTCAGATATGACCTCAGTGGATGCAAATGTGACTTCTTCCAGGTGTCCCAGTTCCCAAGGTAATGCAGTTACTGGATGGAGACTTTGCTGTGAGGAGGGTGGAGTCTGCTTGCCATCCAGGAGCGGACCTTACAATATTAACCACCAAAAAAAAAAAAAAAAGATGAGCTATGGCTCAACTTGTAAAACTTCCATCCTAGAGGGGGGAAAAAGCCCAACACCTCAAGAAGACTGGCAGGTCAAGCCCTAGGATCACCATAAAAAATGAAAACCAGGGCTGGGAAGGTGGCTCAGTGGTAGAGGGCTTGCTTGCTTTGGATGCATGAGGCCCTGGTTCGATTTCTCAACATCACATAAGCAGAAAAAAAAGCTGCAAGTGGTGCTGTGGCTCAAATGGTAGAGGACCTGGAGCTGAAATGCTGAGGGATAGCACCCAGGCCCAGAGTTCAAGCCCAATGACCAGCCAAAATAAATAAATAAATAAAAGCCAAATACAAAGAAATAAAAACAACAACCAAAAATAAAAAGGAAGAGTTGTGCACTGGCTAAAGATGTAGTGCTTGCTAACTTGGGGGGGGGGGCGGAGGGGGAGAAAGCATGGAGACTGGAGACTGGCCAGGCCACTTTGAAGCCCTGGGATTAACACAAAGAATAAAAACAACAACAAAAAGGCAGAAAGTGAGCTTTGGCTCAAATAGACTATCAGCTTTAAATAAAAAACAAAAACTAAACAACACTGACCAGGCCCTGTGTTCAAGCCCTAGGTCCAGAACCAAAACATAAGAAAAACCTAGCCAGGTGCCAAAGGGTCACACCAGTAATCCTAGCTACTCATACTCAGGAGGCTGAGTTCTATGGATCACAGTTTGATGCAAGGAAGGAAAGTCCGAGAAACATAATAGACTACTTAGAAAAAGCTGGAAGTGCTGCTGTGGCTGAAGTGGTAGAGTGTTAGCCTTGAGCAAAAGAAGCTCAGGGACAGGGCCCAGGCAGAAGAGTTCAAGCCCCAAGGTCGGCAAAAAGGAACAAAGAAAAAAGAAAGTGAGTAATTAAGCTGTGGCTCAAGGTATGAAGCCTGCTAGCCTGGAGAAAAAAGGTAAAAAATGTAAACAAAAGTATTAAAAAATTATTCCCAGAACCACATGCTCCAGTGCACATTTCCCTACATCCTTAGTGTGCAGACAACCAGGCCAATGCCCCTGCTATATCCTGTATCTCTATTTCAATTTGAAATTATTTGAAATTTCAATTATTTGAAAACTGCCTTCTGAGAATTGCCACATAGGGACCACATTGAGAATTATTGACCTCAAAAATATTTATTAACATGATTTCTTTTATTCTTGTGATTTTTCTATGTCCTCATCATTACTTCCCTAGCACCTAGCAAATTACCTAGTATAAAAATATAGAGACATATCTGCTTATTGAACATCTACATGTATATTTGGGATAATAAGCTAGTTTATATAGGGTCATCAACACTGAGCAATTTTTACAATGGGCCTCATACTTTGTAAAAAACAAAAACAAAAACAAATAACACAATTTAACCCTCAAGAACTCTACATTTGCTAGTCAGCAGTCACTCATACCTCTAATCCTAGCTACTAAATGGAAGCAGGTGCTTGTGTTGTTAAAAATAGTAATGTTATAAAGGAAAAGCAGAGAATTATTATAGACTATAGGAGATCAAGTATACACAACTATATATAATTCATGATCATGTACTGGTATTAGTACTGGAGAAAAAAATGAGAGGGCAGAATTGAGCCAATTGTCAAGACTGAAATATAGACAAAGATTAAGCAAAAGTATGGCATTGTGATTAATTTACTGAAGCCGGTAACTACTGTGGATATGTAATAACAGGACATTTTTATCCTGAGGAGAGCAAGATTAAAATATGTAGGAATAGAGGACTATGATATATACAAGTTAATCTCAAATGTATGTCCACAAAGAGAACATACACACAAATAAGTGATTAAGCGAAAGAAGGAAAATGTTAACTATAGTGAATTTTCATAAAAAGCACACAAATACTGTTTATATTCTTTTTATGACTTTTCTTAAATTTGACCATTTTTAAACAATACTAGATTGAATAGTGAAGAGATGCACTTGAACTGCAGAAGATGAGTTCCCGAGGAGTGTTCTGAGAGGGTTTCATGGAGAAAGCAAACATTAGGGGATAAGAATAAAAGATCAAGTGTTACCATATGAAAAATTATGGAAATCCAAACATTCAGACTACAACAATAAAGTACCAAGAGTAAGAAAGTTCACAGACACAGAAAATAACTCAGGGCTACTGTGGGTTGAGGTAAGGAAAGAGGCATGAATGGTTTAATGGCCCAAAATTTCTGTCGAGGGTGATGGATATGTTTGGGATAAGATAAAGGTGATGGTTCTACAATACTGGAAATGTACTGAATGTCACTGAATTGTGGTTATAATAATAAATGTTATTACTATTTCCCTATAAAGAAAAAAATCATCCCATTTTAGAGGCTACTGTTTCCAGGAAACTCTCTGACATTATATACTCACAGGAAACTGTACTCTTTTTTTCTTACATTCAGTAGATTTTAAACATGTATTTCTTTATGTTTTTTTTTTCTTTTTGAGTTATAACCCTGCTAGAACAGGCTGGCCTGGAACTTTCTGCTACTTTGTTGCTTGAGGAATGTCTTTCTTTTACCCAAGACATTCCATAACAAAATTTATTTTCTAATAACAACAACAACCAAAAAGATCAAGTATTAGGGTCCTTACCCTAGGACTTAGGAGCAAACAGGACATCCTGATTATATCAGTTCCCTCTGTCCAGAGAGCATTGTGTGCCTGGGGCGTACTGGTTTACAGAATGTCTCCTGAGCCTGGGAAAGATAGGGATAAAAGGAAAAAGCATCCCATGTCCTGTGCATGAGCAGGCAATGGAATATATGTTGTATTAAATATTTCTCTGGATATAGCACCTCCCTGCCCACTCTGACCTTGGATATGCACATAGCTCACAAGTCACCAACAAAGAGCAAGGCTTTCGCTCTTACTTCCATATCGTAAATGGTTACTATCTCAGTTTTTATTCACTGAAGTGTCACAAATGAATCTCAATCACCAAGAAGTAATAACTTACCCTGGCCAGTTTGTCTGATTTGCAGGAGATGTGTTGGTAAAAACATCTGTTATCTCTTCAGAAAAATCTTCATCCCATGAAAAAAAATAAAGTTTTACATGAAAAACATTCCAGAAAAACTGCTGAGGATCACAAGAAAGGTGAGAAGGAAGAGGAGTGAATGCAGCAGAAGTATGCATAACAATTTAATGAGCATGGAATATGAGTGCTTATAGAATTTTTTCCTTTCCTTCTCAAGTTTTTATGATGCATTGTTATCATTATCCAGTCTTTTACTATTAAACTTAAATGCCCAATTAAGACAAACATTTCTGAGACTTTTCTTCCACCACTGGTTAAGCTGAAGCTACAGGCGTTAGGGATAATAATAATCACTCGGCCTTCTGAGATTTCTGGGCAGACTTTGTGGCCTTGCCAGCTCCAGCAGACTTATTGTCCACAGCTTTGATGCCACACAGCAACTGTCTCCTATCACAAACAGCAAGATGACCCAAAGGAGGATAGTCAGAGAAGCTCTCCACATACACAAGGCTTGCTGGAACCATATGAACCATGACAGCATCACTAGACTTCAGGAATTTAGGACTAGCTTCCAACTTCTTACAAGATCTCTGTTCAAGTTTCTCTTTCCACTCAGGAAACTTGCAAGCAATTTAAGCTGAATGACAATCCAGGACAGAGGCATAGTTAGCACTGATTTGGCCTGGATGGTTCAGGAAGGTCACCTGAGCAGTGAAGCTAAATGCTTCCTTGGGATCATTCTTGTTGTCATCACAAACGTTGCCACACCAAACATCTTTGGCTGACATGCTTATAGAATTTTTTTGTGTATAGTATGTCGATAGATGTTCTTAATGGGCTTATAAGAGAGGTGGGCATTATCACACGTTGGCAATAAAGATAATGAAGGCTGGAAGAGGTCAAGAATTTCCACAAGATTTCTTAGCAAAGGTTAGGAGTTAAACCTTGGCCTCCACTCTCAATGCTCTTTGCGTCACATTACAGAATAATGAATGGAGAGTATGAAGCAGATATTGTATAAAGTAAATGGAATTCAGGGCTGGGAATGTGGCTTAGTAGTAGAGTGTTTGCCTAGCATGCATGAAGCCCTGGGTTTGATTCCTCAGTACCACACAAACAGAAAGAGACAGAAGTGACCCTGTGGCACAAATGGTAGAGCACTAGCCTTCAGCACAAAGAGGCTCAGGAACAGAACCCAGGCCCTGAGTTCAAGCCCCAGGACCAGAAAAAAAGAAAAGAAAAAGAATTTAAAAAATGGAATTCAAGTTATGGGAAGAGTTTCAGGCAGAGAAAATGAGTGCCAAGATTAGGGGGTGAAAGCATAGCAGGAAGTTTAGTATGATCACAGCATTTAATGTAAACAAAGGAAAAAAACAACAAAGTAGGATCCAGCAAAGACTGGGCCTTTACACCCTAGTAAGATTCCAAAGATTCTAACGAAGAGATGAGGAACCACTGAATGATTTTTAGAACAGAGACAAGTAAGATCAAATTTAAATCAAAGGAAGATAATTTTAGTGGCTGAGTAGAGAACTGATCAGCACTAATCTAGGAACAAAAAAGGAAGTAAAATTGAGGGAATAATCCATGATCCAAGTGAGCAAGGTGATGTTTAAATCAGCGGGAGAAAGGATTAATGTTGGAAGGGTGCTAAGGAAAATGTTATCTTGATGATGGGAAAGCAGAACACCTCACTGAAGAAACATGCAAACATATGGGTAAGTCAAGAGCAAACTATAATCAAGACAGCCAAACATACTGTCAGGAAATATTCCTTCTCTCTTTACACAAATAAATCCTATCCATTCACTCACTTTGAGACCAGCCTAAGGTTTTAGCCTTTAGAATCTATATATTTTTTAATCAGCAGTCTATAGCTTAAAGGGCAAATTGTTACTGCTTTATCTGACCATTGTCCCCAAAATTTCCCGGGATTGGCGGGAAGAATGTATCATAGCTCATTTGTGCCTCTCCCTTGGCATTTAAGAGAAAGAATTAAAATGACTTAGCAATCCCAAGTATAAGATGGATTGTGAAGCTGATCTCATTAATACCATCCTTACCAATGTAACTCATTTAAACAACATTTAACTATATCCTAATATGAATAAAAATCTAAAACCTGACTCGTAGGTTGTCATCCAACTAAATCCTACTGGGTGCAAGAAATTAATCTGAAAATATAATGACATACCTATATCACAAAATATTGACAAAATGATCCAATAGCATGCAGAATTTTTTTTCACTTATATTTATCTCATTCTGTTCTAAAAAATTATTTAGTGTGTACTTAGAATGTAAATAATATTCCAATATATACATTTAATTTACAATGTTCAGATATACAATGTATTATGTTTGAGTGTTAATAAACTTATTTTTTGGTAAGTGTTGTGAACAAAATGAGGCAGGTCACTGCTGTGGCTCATGCCTGTAAACCTAGCTATTTGAGAGGTTGAGAATGGAGGATTATAATTTGAGGTCAGCCTTGGCAGCACAGTTTGTGAGATCCCTTCTCAGCCATAGCCTGTTATATTAGTATGTGCTCATCCTCCAACACTAATGTGAGAGTCCAAAATTAAGAGGATCTCAGTTCCAGCCCAGCATGGGCAGAAAATTTTAGGAGATTCCATCTCAACAGAGAGGCTGGACACAGTGGCAAGTGTCTGTGATCCTAACAATGACAGGAAGATGAAATCGGTAATTGTAGTTCAGGCATGCATCTTCCGATTTTGGGAGAGTCCTTCCTTTTTCCAAAGTCCCTCCAAAGCCCACACTTTATTCCTTTATTTATTTATTTTGTTATTGTTGTTTTTGGTGCCAGGACCACAGCTTGAACTCAGCTGATGTCTTACTAATCTGAACCACAACACCAGTCTGTCTTTTTCTTGCTAAGTGGAGATAGATCTAAACAGAATTTTCTGCCTGGCTGGCTTTAAACGTCCATCCTCCAGGTCTCAGCCTCCTGAGTAGCTGATTATAGTCGTGAGCCACCAGCACCATCCTACATAATTTCGATGCAACTTCTCCTCATCTCAATGCCAGTCACCAAATGCAAAGCCTCAGGCAAGTACTGTACCATGGAGTTACACCCCTAGCCTAATACTGGGCCACAATCCTGCCCAATATATACTTAATTCTGTGGAAAGTATTTGGTAGTGATCTTCCACCATTGTTTTACTTTGTTATGATGGTACTGGGGTTTGAGCTCAGCTCACTCAAACTTAGTAAGCAGACACTCTACCACTGAGCCATGCCTTGGGCCCTGCTTTCCCTTGACTATTTTCAGGGAGAGTATGGTTTCCTGCCTGGATGCATGCCTGAACTACAATTACCGATTTCATCTTCCTGTCATTGTTAGGATCACAGACACTTGCCACTGTGTCCAAAAATGCTGATAGAAAAAGATGACCAACACTACCGCAACAGCAGGTTCCTACATTTATCCCCCGTCAGCTACATCCGTTTTTATAGTACTTCATTGAGATATCATTAAATGCCAACATCACTGCTGAATTCTCAACAAATATCACTGAGGAGGGCTGGCACAGAGTGAGAGGAGTTGGGCAGGAGTCTCTTTTCAGAGTCATTTCTGGTGAATATATTAGACAAAAATCCAACTGTTTAGAAAATCCTTCAGAGTCCTCTGAATGGTATTTAAAGTTCAGGATTCCCATTCCTACACCAAACAGATGCTGATTACATGAACAAATGCAGTTAATTGCACAAAAAAAGTTTATAAATAACACAACTGTCATATTGAGGACTAATTAGAAAGAATGCAACTATCTAAACACATCACAATGGCTTTATGTGTTTCCTAAGTTAAGACTTCTAAAAAGCAGATTTTTTAATCTATTATATCTTTGGAATCATTAAAATAATTACCATCCCTTGCTTATGACTATTATGCCACTTATTGAATACATTATTTCATTTTTGTTTTGTTTTGTTTTGTTTTTGCCAGTCTCGGGGTCTGAACTCTGGGCCTGGGCACTGTCCCTCAGCTCTTCAGCTCTTCAGCTCAAGGCTAGTGCTCTACCACTTGAGCCACAGTGCCACTTCTGGCTTTTTCTGCTTATGTGGTACTGAGGAATCGAACCCAAGGCCTCATGCATGCAAGGCAAGCACTCTACCACTGAGACACCTTCCCAGCCTCTGAATAAAGTATTTCATTTAGTACTTATTTTAACAACCTGTAAGGAATTAGATTGGGTTACCTTACAGATGAGAAAAGAGCTCAGTATCACAGGTCACATGGCTTTAGTAAAAGACAGATCTTTATTTTGACTCAGTGGATAACTCCAAAGCCCATCATAGTTAACTGCCATCTCAATACTTCAGAAGAACATTAAGAACTTATGTTCAAAAAATCTTTTTTTCTTTTTTTGTGCAAGTCCTAGGGCATGAACTCAGGGTGTGGGTGCTGTCCCTGAGCTTCTTCAGCTCAAATCTAACACTCTATCACTTGAGCTACAGCTCCATTTTGGGCTTTTGGTAGTTACCTGGGGATGAGTCTCACAGACTTTGCTGGTGAGCTGGCTTTAAACCCATCCGGGGTCTCAGTTTCCTGAGTATCTAGGTTTACAGGTGTGAGCCACCAGTACCTGGTCAGAAAACATTTTCTAATCAGGAATCAAGCTTTTACATAGACTAAGGAATCATTTATTAGTAAGATGTTATACAATTGTCTAGTCTGACTTCTTAAACACGATGCTGAAGACAACAAACAAAAAAGAAAATGTCCCAGTCTGCATAAAATCCATACTAAAGGAGTAAGAAAAGTTTCTCACTGAGAAATATTTGCTTTGTAGAAAACTTGAAGACTAGTTATTTTACAGTTGATGAGAAATAGAAAAAAATCAAATGAGGTTTAGAGATATCAGTGGCAAGCACACTGACAGTTCAAAGAAGTAAAACAGAGAGCCATCTTTAAAAGCACTGACATTTGGAAAATTTTAATCTGGCAGCTCTCAAACATGCTCGTCTCAGGACCTCTTAATACTCTTAAATTTTGAGAGCTCCCAAAGAGCTAATTAAAAAGGTAAGGTGGCTCAGTGGTAGAGTGCTTGCCTTGCATGCATGAGGTCCTGGGTTCGATTCCTCGGCACCACATAAGTAGAAAAAGCCAGAGGTGGCACTGTGGCTCAAGTGAGAGAGCGCTAGCCTTGAGCTGAAGAGCTGAGGGACAGTGCCCAGACCCAGAGTTTAGGCCCCGCAACCGACAAAAAAAAATGTAAGTAGAGCCAGGAACTGGTGTCTCTCACCAGTAATCCTGGCTACACACTCAGGAGACTGAGATCTATAGATTGCTATTAAAAGGTAGCTGGAGCAGGAAAGTCAATGAGATTCTTATCTCCAATAAACCACTCAGAAAACAAAACAAAACAAACCCAGAAGTACAACTATAACTCAAGTGGTAGACTGCAGCTCCGGATCAATGCCTAAGTGCTGAATTCAAGCCCCAGGACTGGCACAAAAATAAATAAATTAAATAAAAAATAGGGGATACACATGCATTAGCATGTGCACGCACACACACAAGAGAAACAGACAGATATGTTAAAAAGTAGAACTCAGGTAATGAGCAAAGCATCAGGTATTGAGTCCTAGTTTCACAACCCAAACAAAAGAAAATTTAGAACTCAAGTGCTTATGGTAGTTTTGTAAATTTAAGAACAAAAACACTGGGGATGGGAAGGTGGCTCAGTGGTAGAGTGTTTGTCTTGTATGCATGAGGCCTTGAGTTCAATTACTGAGCACCACATAAGCAGAAAAAGTTGTAAGTGGCGCTGTGGCTCAAGTGGTAGAATACTAGCACTGAGCTAAAGAGCTGAGGGTCAGCACCCAAGCCCAGAGTTTACTCCCCACAACTCACCAAAAAGAAAGAAAAGAAACACTACTTATTAATATACGCTTATTGAAAAACACTGTATTTTCCAAAAAAGGTAAAATTTCAGCAGAATAGTCCCATTGTTTTACATCTTTAATAAATCTCTTCATCCTTTAGCCTAATGAAAGACACCTGTATTCTCTCATCTGCTTTTATACTGTCTGTTGGGTTATGTTGTTTCAAGTATATGCAGAAAAACTACCTTACAAAGTCACTTAGTTAGAAAAGGAAGAAGTATTTTAGTTGCCTTCTCAGATTATCAATAAAGCTAATGCTGGCATACTCCTTAATATTACACTAAAACTCAACTAGTGGTCATCTCTTAAAATTTAGTTGTAATGAGATACATAGCAATGAGCCTGAAGCTATACCATAAGATTTTCTGCTTGGATGTATTAAATTAAAATCAGTTAGTCTTTTCTTTTCTTTTGCCTGTACATGATTTGCTAACATCACACATTAAATAATGGGAAAATACTCACACCGAGTGACACAAATCTTCCAAATGCTGACCAACTGTCCTGAAATCAATGAATATAGCTGTTATTATCAACACAGATTTCATCAGCATAGTCTGTAAACAGCACTGGGAAGCTACAAAGCTCAACAGAGCAATAAATACATTCTACAAAATTGAAACTTAGTTTGAATGTGTATCATGACTCATACATCGTTGCTTTTCTCATTGAAAAGGCTCATTTCATTCACTTTTAAGAAATGTTCACCAAATAAAATTCTAGTCTCTATGACCACTTGTATACTTCAGAGTGAAAATGTCATTCCATGGCAAAGTAAATAGTTCATTTAAACACTACAAATGGGCTAGGCACTGGTGGCTCATGCTTGTAATCCTAGCTACTGAGGAAATTAAGATCTAAGGATCATGGGTCAAAGCCAGTCCAGACAGAAAAGTCTGTGAGACTCTTATCTCCAATAAACTACTCAGAAGAAGCCAGAAGTGGTGCAGTGGTTCAAGTGGTAGAGCACTACCCATGAGCAAAAAAGCTTAGGGCAACATCCAAGCCCTGAGTTCAAATCCTAGGACCAGCTTTAAAAAAAAGACAAAACTTAGTTCATTGGATTCCACTTTCTTAAAATAGCCAATTAGCAGAGAATATGTCTTAGAAATATATCTAATTAAATGTTAAAATTAAACAACCCTTAAGATTCATTTGTCCAGAAATTACATTTTATACTAACTGCCACATTACCTAATTACTATAAAAAATGAGCAGCTTCAACATTCATATTTTCTAAGAGATACAGGCTTTAAATTGTGGAGGCAGGGAGGGGGAAGAGTGCCACTCACGTTTTAGGTACTACCAACTTTTCTGCCTCAATTCAAGATGGAATTAAGGATCCCACAAGTCATGAGGCACAGATGAAGTATCCAGAGATATAAAGAAACATCAGCCAAACTGAGGACAAACTCTGAAAAAGCAATCTTTAACTGTAATCACTGGCAGGGGTGTATGAACAATATCAGTATGAGGGATGATAAGAGAAGTCTGACAGGGAAAAAAAAAAGAAGACATAAGCAAGAGGCTGACGTGTTTGAACACCTAGATGGGGGAAAGTTGCAAAAAAAATTCTACATGAAAATTCTTACTGCAAAAAAGAGAGAGATGCAGGGTACCAGTGGCTATCCCTGTCAGACTGCTACTAAGGCAGCTGAGATCTGGGGATCATAGTTGGAAGCCAGCGTAGGAAGAAAACTCCGTGAGACTCCTATCTCTAATCACACACAAAAAAAAGCTGGAAGTAGAGGTGTGGCTCAAGTCCTTAAAGGTCTAACTTTAAGCAAAGAAGGTCAGGGACAGCAAGCAGACCTTGAGTTCAAGCCCCAGGACCAGCACAGGTGTTGTGCGTGCACACACACAAACACACAAATCACTCTAGTAATAATAAATAATCTAGTAATAATAATAATAATAATAATAATAATAATAATAATAATAATATACCCTAGTAATAATAAATACTCTAGTAATAATAAATACATTGCATCTTCCCACTCCGATTCTGAATTTTCATATTACCTTTTTTCTCTTCTTCCTCTTCCTCAAAAAATTCTGCTAGGGAAAATGCTTCTGAGTTGTTCTAATTCAAATATTAGAGCCTCTAATTCTTCTCCACTCAGAGAGTTAAGGAAAGATTTCACCTGAATGAAAATAATAAAATATTGTGTAAATATTAATGAAAAAAATCTCATAAGGAGAAAAGACTGAAGAGCTCATGCCAGCACAGCTCTGTGTGTGTGTGTGTGAGTGTGTGTGTGTGTATGTGTGTGTGTGTTTGTGTTGGTCCTAGGGCTTGAACTCAAGGCCTGGGTGCTTACCTTTTGTGCTCAAGTCTAGCACTCCATTATTTGAACCACAGCACAACTTCCAGGTTTTTGGTGTTTAATTGGAGATAAAAGTCTCACAGACACTCTTATCTGAGCTGGCTTCCCACCATAATCATCAGATTTCAGTCTCCTAAGTAGCTAGGATTGCAGTACCCAGTTCTAATTTTTTTTTATTTTTTACAGATCCTGGAGCTTGACCCGGGAGCTATCCCTGAGGCTCTTTGTTCTCAAGGATAGCGATATACACTTGGAGCTACAAGACTACTTCCAGCTTTCTGAGTTGTTTATCAAAAATAACCTGTCTGGTCTGGCTTTCAATTAACCTCAGATCTCAGCCTCCTGAGCTAGGATTAGAGCCAGAACTAATTTTTTTAATAACCGTAACACTAGGATAGTGTTTATTACTAGGATACGGTTTAGTAACAGTAGCACAGAAGACGCTAACAGAGCTAAAAACAAGAAACCAACATCCCTGGCTCTTTCTCCCTCCTTTCTTCTCCAACCCTTCACTTCTGAGCTAAACCAGCAGCTGCCCACAGAGGCTGATTCTCTAGAGAGATGTATGCATTCTACGGCTGTATCTAAAAAATGCCCCCGGTTGTTTCATTTCTCCTATCTCTGCATGGTGAGTGGGGAGCCCAAGGCCAGACAGTTCTTTGCTTCCCAAAGTAACATGCTCTGCTACACTGGATTTGCCCACCAGGGGTGCTGTTCGCTGAGAGCCCTGCCCACAGAAATTCCACAGGCCACTCAAGTCCCCTCCCTGGGCCTTTGGCTTCCCTACCCCAAAAACTCAGGTTGAAGGAATGATTGTCAGTCCACATTCCCTACAACCACATGCTTTCACCATTATTCACCATATTCCACCCATCTCATCTATTAGGATCCCTTCCATCTTTCTACCGTTTCTCTCACATTTCTTTTTTTCTTTTTTGGCCTCGGTCGTGGGGCTTGTACTCTGGGCCTGGGCGCTGTCCCTCAGCTCTTCAGGTCAAGGCTAGCGCTCTAACACTTGAGCCACAGTGCCACTTTCGGCTTTTTCTTTTTGCTTATGTGGTGCTGAGGGCCTCAGGCATGCAAGGCAAGCACTCTACCACTGAGTCACCTTCTCAGCCCCACACATTTCTATGACCTTTTTAATTACAAAGAAATCAATAGAAGAAAAATAGAGCCAAAAGAAAGCATTACGAAACTCTGAATACTTTCCATCTCTTTTCCACTTGGAGGAGAAACTGTTGGTGTTCAGGAGAAAGGAATTGAGGTTCTCAGGAAACTACAAGAAGGCAAGAGGGCTGACAAGAGAAAGAAAACCATCCTTAAACATGAATGCAAGGGTAGGAATGTCGCTTAGTGGTAGAGTGCTTGCCTAGCATGCATGAAGCCATGGGTTGGATTCCTCTGGACCATATACACAGAAAAAACTGGATATGGGGCTGTGGCTCAAGTGGTAGAGTGCTAGCCTTGAGCAAAAGGATCTCAGGGACAGTGCCCAGGTCCTGAGTTCAACCCCCAAGTCTGACAAAAAAAAAAAAAAAAGAATGCAGCCAGGTGTCAGTGATACACACCTGTAATCCTAGCTACTTGGGAGGCTGAACGGATCTGAAAATCACTGTGCAAAGTTTGATCCCTTTTGCCCAGAGACACCGGCACCCATTTATCTCAAGGAAAAGCAACAAAGGCCCTTCAGGGATGCTATAGGTCTCTAAGATTGAAGCCTCCCCGCCCCCACTTCTGAAGGACATGAAGGAGACACAAAGCTATTGTGCAGATGGCATTATCTCTGAAGAACACCTGGCTATTGTGGGAAGGAGATGCACAGGGGGTCAAGGATGGAGATGATCTACAAAGTGCGTTCTGTTGGAGATCAAAGAAGGATCGCTTCAGAGGAACTTCACACTTGGAGAATCCAAAAAGGAACTTATGTCAAGATGGAGGAAACCCACACTTTCCTTCTGTGGCCATCAAAGAGATGCCAAGGTCTCTGCTGTGTGCTTTCCCATTTTCTCACATACTGCCTGGGTCCTATAATAGCCCACACTATGTAATCCTCACCACTAAATTCCCATGAGAATTCACCTCAAGTGAAGGTAAAGTCTACTTTGTACTGTGTGGGCTATGGCCCTAAGCAGGATATAAATCCATCCAAGACATGTTTACAATCTGGATCTGAAGCAAAAACAAAACAAAACAAAACAAAACAAAAAACCCATGGCCTGAATCTGGATGCTAGTGGCTCATGCCTATAATCCTAGCTCTTCAGAAAGGCAGAGACCTTGGTTTGAAGCCAGCCTAGGCAGAAAAGTCTGTGAGAGCCTGATCTCCAATGAATCAGCAAAGAATTGGGAACAGGAGCTGGGAAGGTGGCTTAGTGGTAGAGTGCTTGCCTACCATGGCTGAATCCCTGGGTTCAATTCCTCAGGGCCACATACACAGAAAAGCCAGAAATAGCGCTGTGGTTCAAGTGGTAGAATACTAGCCTTGACCAAAAGAAGCTTAGGAACAGTGCCCAGGACCTGAATTCAAGCTCCACGACTGGCAAAAAAGGGTTGGAAATGGAGCTGTGGTTGATATGGTAAAGTACCAGTCTTAAGCAATAAAAGCCAAATGAGAGCTCCAGGCCCTGAGTCCAAGCCCTAGTACTAGCACAATTATAAATGCACACGCACACACACACACACACACACACACACACACACACACACACACACACACACAGAGTTTAGAAGGGGGAAGAAATGAATTAGAAAGGGTTGAGAGAAGGTTGAGACGATATGAATTCCTGCTGATCTTGTCACCACAGTGAGTCAGGCAAAAGTTCTGTTTCCTTTCCAGCTATGCTGACTCACTCCTCTAGAGGTAGAGATAGGAGAACCATAGTGGAAGGCTAGCCAAGACAAAATTTAGTGAGAATCTACCGAAAAAGGAGGAAGAGGAGGACGAGGAGGACGAGGAGGAGGAGAAGGAGGAGGAGGAGGAGGAACAGGAGGAGGAAGAGGGGGAGGGGAGGAGGAGCAGGAGGAGGAGGAGGAAGAGGAGGAGGAGAGAAGGAGGAGGAAGAAGAGGAGGAGGAGGAGGAAAAGACACTGGTGGCTCACATATGTACTACTAGCTATTAGGAGGCTGAGATCTGAAGGTCAAATTCTCAGCCAGCCCAAACAGAAAACCCTCTGAGTCTTATATCCAACCATCCAGCAAAAGACAGGAAGTAGAGGTGTGGCTCAAGGGGTAGAATGCCAGCCTTGAGCCTCAAAGCCCTGAATTCAAACTATAATACAAATACTTAAAAACAAATCCAGACATGATAATGCATGACTATAATCCCAGCTACTCTGGAGGCAAAGGTAGAATGACTGTGGTCCAAGGTCAGTAGGAGTAAAAACATGATACCCCTATCTGAGGGAAACAAAGAAAGAAAGAAACCCCAAAAGTAAACAGGACTGAGGGTATAGGTAATATAGTAGAGTACTTGCCTGGTAAATGTGAGACCTTAAATTCAATCCCAAGCACCACAAAATAATCCAGTTTTGTTTGTAGTTTCTTAGGTATCTCTGGGAAGGTATGTGGAAAAGAGATTTCCCAAATAGAAAAGGGACCCTCTGGACACTGGTGGCTCATGCCTTTAATCCTAGCTACTCAGGAGGCTGAGATCTGAGGATCACAGTTCAAAGCCAGCCAATGCAGGAACATCTGTGAGACTCATCTCCAATTAACCACCAGAAAACCAGAAGTGTGCTGTGACTCAAGTTGTAGGGAACTGAAGAGCTCAAGATCAGTCCCCAGACCCAGAGCTCAAGTCGCATGACTGACAAAAAAAAGAAAGAAAAAGAAAGAAAAGGGAACCCTACTAGATTTTCCATGCCCCACTGTGACCCTTGAGGAAATTAGATTAACAATACAAGCTTGAAGTCATTCACAAAACCTCACACAAGTTAGCTGATAGTACCTTGCCAGTTGCCAGGAGTGGGAGAATTTGACGGCTTCTGCCAAACAGAGAATTAGGGGCTTCGTAAGTGACCTTCATGTCTCTATGTGGGTTGGAGCTCCTCATTCACAAACTGGTCACTTGGATGAAGGGTAGCCTAGCAACTTCTCTATTATCCTTTTATTGTTTTTCTTCTTTTTTTTTTTTTTTGCTACTGTTATGCAAGAGTGGCACAGTGGATCTGGATTGGCAAAGGAGTTTTGTGACATGGAAGTCTGCTCTTCGTGATCCTATTTAAGATATTCATTCTGGTCATAGATTTACCAGAAAGAGTCACTTTTTATTCCCATACCTATTTACTTCTCTGAGGCAGAAATGTTTACTCTACATGTGGAAAAAAGAAAAAGAAAAAGAAAGTGTTAGAAAGAAGGCAGTTCTGTGGGTTTTTGAAACAGTTGACTCAACTTCTTGTGGTTCAGCCCATTATTTGTTGTTATTGATGTGGGGCTTGAACTCTGGTCCTGGGTGCTGTCCCTCAGCTCTTCAGCTCAAGGCGAGCACTCTATCAGTTGAGCCATAGTGCCACTTCCAGTTTTCTGGTGGTTTACTGGAGATAAGAGTCTCACAGACTTTACTGCCCACGCTGGCTTTGAACCAGGATCCTCAGCTCTCATGTCTTCTGAGTAGCTAGGATTAAAGGTGTGAGTCACCAGCACCCAGCCAGACTGTTTATTTTTTAGGCGGGTTATACCCTCACTCCTAATTCCAGCTTAATTTTTTGAATATATTTTCTAACTTCCCTATTACCTTACCCTGCCTATATTATCCCAACTATGGTTTCTTTTGAATTGTTAATAGATTGCAGAAAATTTAGTAGAAATCATATCTTGAATTTGGAGGGTAAGCTCATGCAAACATGTTTGCCAGTCCTGGGGATTGAACTCAGGACCTGAGCACTGTCCCTTGATCAAGGCTAACACTCTACCACTTGAGTCATAGCTTCACATAGCTTTTTGGTGGTTCATTGGAGATAAAAGTTTCATGGGCTTTCCTGCCTGGGTTGGCTTTGAACCACAATCCTCATATCTCAGCCTCCTGAGTAGCTAGGATGACAGATGTGAGCCACCAGTACTTGGCTCATATATTGAATTTTCAATGTGAATCTTTTCTCAGGCTGATGAATGGGATTTTCTCCTGCAAAGCTGAGAAGAGACAGTACCTACAACTTCAGATCAGCCCAGCAATTCTGAGTTAATAACTAACCACTCTAGCACACTGTTGCTAGGCAAAGATATCCAGTAGTCAGGGTGAATTAAACACATTTTCCAACACACAACATTTTTGCTTATAATCATCTTTTCACATACAACTCCATCACACATTAGGGAGCACCTGAGAAAACTCAAACAAGGCTGGGGAAAAGAAAAAAAGACAATTACAATTCGGGCACTGATGGCTCACAACAGTAATCCTAGCTACTCAGGAGACTAATATTTGAGGATCATGGTTCAAAGCCAGCCCAGGCTGGAATGTCCTTAAGACTTTTATCTCCAATGTACCACCAAAAAGCCAGAAGTGGAACTGTGGCACAAGGGGTAGTATACTAGCCTTGAGTAGAAAAATTCAGAAACAGAGCCCAGGTCCTGAGTTCAAGCCTCAGGACCAGAACATGCACCCGTGCGTGATTGCGTGCATGCATGCGTGCACATGTGCACGCACGCACGCACACACACACACACACACACACACACACACACACACACACACACACACACACAAAATGGCTCACCATTTCCTTCCCAAGATACCTGGCTCCAGAAAGCACCACAGCATCACTATTTGCAGTGCCCATGAGACAATCGACATCCTATAAAAGACAAGTGTTGTGTTTAGATCAAATGTTTGCTCTTGTATGTAAAGCATGGTTACCTTGACAATGAAGGCCACCCGTATGAAGCACTAAGCACTGTCCCGTATGAAGTTTGCCATGTATGTCAATTCACTTCATCCTGGCAGTAATTAGCTTGAAAGGAAAGCTATGATGCTCTCATTTAACAGAGCAGAAAGTTGAGAATGAAGGAATACAGGATCTTACTCATAAACAGTCCTTAAGATGGTGACAGGCCTGTAGCCTGGGTAACCTAGTTCTGAAATCAAGTTCCAAAAAGAATGTCCTCATTATAATGACCTCACAATTCTAGTTGACCAAGAACTCAGGGAGGGGCAACGATGTGTGCCAGGGGAAGGCAGCAAATGTGATAATCTTGGTGATGGGCTGGACCTATCAGTTGTGAAATAACCAAAAAACAACTTGGAACACATAGGAGTGAATTCAGCAGGAGCATCTGCTCCAGGTCTCAGCAGGAAACAAATGCCCCATGGAAAGCCCAGTACTAGTAGATCATGCCTATTATCCTAGCTATTCAGGCAGCTGAGGTTTGAAGATCAAGATTTGAAGCCAGCCTTGGCAGAAAAGTCTGTAAGACTCTGATCTCCAATTGATCAAAAAGGAAGAAGTGGAGCTCTCTTGAGTAAATCAAAACAAGCAAGAGAGACTCAGAGTCTAAGTACTTGTACACCCCCCCACACACACAAACAAATTCAGTTCACTTTTGTGAACCAACTGGAAGAAAGAAGTGATGGGTAGGAGATTAAAGAATAAACAAGGGCCACTGAGCCACATGGAGATTGGCAGCAAAAGAGAGCTGTGGATTCCCCGAGGTCAAAGGAGATGAAAGCTCAGAAGAAGTGCTATCAGAGTCCACAGAGAGTCAGATTTGTGCACCAGGGGCCCTCCATCAGGGGCCACAAAGATGGAACCCATGATGATTACCAGTGTCACACTGAATCAAGAAAGCACTAGAGAAGCGCCTAGGCCTCCTTCCTGCCTCCCACCGACCCAACCCAGCCAAACACATTCAAGTGTAGTAGTTCACTGGCCCCTTTCCATGTGAGACCAACCAGCAAAACTCATCCAGGTGAAGTGTTCTAGAAGGACCAATCTCCCAGGAGAGGAAATGGGTCAGAAGAGCTTCAAAATAGATTTGGAGAGAGCTGAAAACTCAATTATATAAGACAGCTTTGGCCGAGGAATGGTAACCCAGTGGAAACTTTCACTGTAACCTTCACCGTACAATGTGAATGGTTGACACCCGCAGAGAAAGGAGAGGTTCCCCAATGCCCCACTGAGCAGCATCAAGCAGAGAAAATTAAAAGATTCTCTTCATTTGAATGAAGGTCAAGCACATCTCTACCAAATCTGTAGAAGAGTGTGCTGTAGCATACTGCTTTATTTTGTTGTTGTCTTCTCTGGAGGCTGGCACTGGGACGTGAACTCAGGGTCTGGGCTTGTCCCTGAATCTTTTTTGCTTGTTTGTATGTTTTGCTCAGGGCTACCACTTTTCCACTCGGGCTACATCTCCATTTCTGGCTTTCTGGGTTGATTAATTGGAGATAAAAATCTCATGATGGAGCTGGGAAAGTGGCTCAGTGGTAGAGCATTTGCCTTGCATGCCTGAAGACCTGGGTTCAATTCCTCAGCACCACATAAGCAAAAAGAAAAAAGCCGGAAGTGGCACTGTGGCTCAAGTGGTAGAGTGCTATACTTGAGGGACAGCGCACAGCCCAGAGTTCAGGCCCCACCACTGGACCCCCCCCCAAAAAAAAATTAAACAAAAGAAACCACCAGAAGTGGAGCTGTGACTCAAGTGGTAGAGTGCCAGCCTTGAGCAAAAAATAATTCAGGGACAGTGTCCAGGACTGGTACAAAAAGAAAAAGCAAGAAAACAAACAAAAAAACAGCCAATAATAAGCAGAAAGCCCACAAGGGTGAAAACAAAGATGGGATGAATAAATCTTTTCAATGCTAACAAAGCAATTGTTCCCAGAGAAGGATAAATGAGTAGATAAACCTACTGGGAGCTTCTATTCTGGATGCTTGGGTCTCTGCAGAGAACAGAAATTTTAGAAGAAGAAAAAGCAAAGAAAGATGGAAAAGGAAGTAGGAGGCGGGCTTCACTCTGAAGCTTCACCTCTTCCTCTTCCTCCCTGTCACTCTAATGCCTCCAAGTCCATTCATCCCCAGGACCTAGGTTTGCTCAGGTAAGGGATTTGCAGAGAAAGAACTCTCCCATCTCTCCCCTGTTTCTTGTCTGTGCTTTTTGGTGGATTAACTTTGTTGGTCCTGAGTAATAGCCTAAAGTTCATCTGTCATGCAGCCATCAAAGATAAATAAAACCAGGTGCCAATGCCTCACACCTGTAATCCTAGCTACTCAGGAAGCTGAGATCTGAGGGTCACAGTTCAGAGCCAGCCTAGGCAGGAAAGTCCATGAGATTCTTATCTTCCATAAACCACCAGAAAACCAGATGTGGCGCTGTGGCTCAAGTGGTAGAGCACTTGCCTCGAGCTGAAATGCTGAGAGACAGTGTTCAGGTCCAGAGTTCAAGCCCCACAATCGGCCAAAAAAAGAGATAAATACAAGAGTCCTGTGTGCTGAAAGTAAAAATGTTAAGCAAAAATGGAGGAGGTCTGCACACACCATGAGTGGCCTAATTACTGTTGTGTTAAAATACTGGGGGGAAAAGAATTTATTAGATTCATCCAAATAAAATGTTGAAGTAAGCACTCAGGAATCTTAAGAACGATCATCTCTGAGGTAAATGAGACGCCATGACATAGAGATGCAGAGAACGCCTTGTCTTTTGTGCCAGTACTAGGATTTGAACTCAGGACCTTGCACTTGCTCTTGGCTTTTTTGTTTCTTTTGCTCAAAGTTGGCAGTCTACCACTTGAGCCACAGGGCCACTTCATATTATGTAAACAATGCCTACTCTGTCTGTGGTGGAGGCTGTGTGACTCTGATACAGTCACAAACCTTATCTGGGCCTCATGTACTTACTTCTAAGGTAAAATGATTGCCTCCATCAGGTGTTATAAATGATTGGGCCATCAAGTATGAAAATGGCTAGACAGGTCAAGAGGACTGGAAATAGAGAGTTCTGGGCAAGTGCAAAGCAAGGTGTATACACATTCATGTGCACACACACCTATGCATACACATGCACACACACACACACACACACACACACACACACACACACACACACACACACACCCTGACACTGGCGGACAGAAATTTCTCTGTATCCAATCACAGGCCTCCTGGGAATTAGCCTCAGAGACCATTACCACCTAGTGGGTGCTGAAGTATGTTCTCATTAGACTCAACATGTTATTTAGTTAATTAAATGCTCTCCTTTTGATGACATTAATTAGACCTATTGCTAATTCCTCAGAAACCAAAATCAAAACAAAAAGGGAAAACTTTGCTTCTATCCCAAGAAGGCTCAGTAGAGCAAAAGAAAAGTCATTCTCTCTCTCTTTAGCTTTGTCTCTGTCTCTATCTTTCTCTCTGTCTCTGTCTTTCTGTCTGTATGTCTGTCTCCCTCTGACACTCTCTCTCTCTCTCTCTCTCTCTCTCTCTCTCTCTCTCTCTCTCTCTCTCTCTCTCTCTCTCTCTCTCTCTCTCTCTCTCAGACAGAATTAGTTCAAATGGGGCCAGAGTGAGGTGCTAGTGGCTCACACCTGTAATCCTTGCTACTCAGGAGGTGTAGATCTGAAGATCACAGTTCAAAGAACAGCCCAGGCAGGAGAGTCTGTAAGACTCTTATCTCTGAATGAATCACACACAAAAAAAAACCCTGCAGAAGGGAAGCATATGGCTCAAGTGGTAGAGTACTGAACTTTGAAAGAAAAAGCTAAGGGACAGTGCCTAGGCCCTGAGTTCAAGCCCCAGGATTTATACACACAAACACACACAGTTCAAATAATACTTGAAGCAAATTAAACTTCACGCAGTCATTTTTCCTGTGAAGATGTGATAAGGTGTTTTGACTGAGATGAATATGGCATTCTGTGTAGTATTTTAGAAGTTGCAATGGAATGAAATACGATTTCTCTCTGAGGGAACTACAGATCTAAAATCTAAGAGTCAAAATGATGGCCAAGCATTGAAAACAAAAGGACAAACCTGAGGCAAACCCAAGGCTAGACAGACTTGACCCAAGATTCCCATGAAGAACCAATTTGCAGACACAAGTGGCCAAGTCTACAAGACAAATTTTCTTGTGTGTATGTGCTAGTACTGGGACTTGAACTCAAGCCCTCCAACTCCATTTGGCTGTTTTGCTCCAGGCTGTCACTCTACTGCTTGAGCCATACTTCCACTTCTGGCTTTTGAGTGGTTCGTTGGAGATGAGTCTCATGGACCTTTCTACCAAAGCTGGTTTGGAAACCGTAATCCTCAGGTCTCAGATTCCTGAGTAGCTAGGATGACAGGTGTGAGCCCCAAGAAGATAAGGAAGGCTGGAAGATAATTCATTGAAAGAGGGAAGGAAGACCTGTCTCTCTTGCCTGGTAATCTTGAGTAAAAGATCCCTTAAAAGGACCAAGTGAGCCCTCAAAGAGATTCAGTCCTGATGCTAACAAAACCAACATGGAAGCAACATTTGAGATTCTAGTCCACCAGGTCTTTCTGCACAGAAGAACCGAGATCTGAGTGTTCAAAGCCACCATGGATGGTGTGGGGACAATGTTATCATTTAATGGAAGACGTGTTGGAGACTGCAAACAGGAACAAGTCACACAGGATCCAGCAACCTCTGGCTCACAGAGGAGAAGGGTCAGCATCACGGACAGGGCCCTGTGCTCTGCAGCTTGACATCCACCTGCTGCCATCTGCCAACACTGCCCTCCACAGCTGACTCCTATTTGCTTAGAGTTTCCAGAAGAGTCCTAATTCTCAGCAAAGGAACCAAATGGGACAGCTAGTCTGTATCCTAGCAACTCAGGAGGCTGAGATGTAAGGATCTCAGTTCAAAGCCAATCCAGAGCAGGAAAGCCCATGAGATCCTGATCTCCAATAAACTACTCCAAAAAATTCTCAGAAGTAGAGCTGTGGCTCAAGTGGTAGAGGACTAGCCTTGAGCACACACAGGTTCAAAGACAGCTCCTGGCCCTGAGTTCAAGCCCCAGGACTGGCAAAAAAAAAAAAAGACTAGTTTCATTTTCCAGAGGCTATTATTATCAACCCTATCTCCACCCCAGTTGCAGCAAAAATATAGAAGAAAAAACCCGATTCCATTAGTATCAAGAAATCTACATTACAACACCAGATATGTCATAGAATTTCTGTATATTTGGGTGGGAGAGGCAATCACTACTTCTTTAAGTCTCGATTTAATCCTCTAGGAAGTCATCGGAGTTTGGAGTGGGGGTGTGTAGTACACTGACATTTTTCTACCTTAGTATCATAGTCTTTTATGGTTCTGTACAGTGAGATTCCTCTAAAATTCTAATGAGACCTGGAGGCGGTCTCATCAAAGTTATCAATTGGGAAGACAATGATCATCTAGGCAGGTTGTCACAGAAGAATTTCATCAGCCTAATAATTCATGGGTCAATTCCAGTATTTGTATTTACCTTGGGTGATCAAAAGTACAATAAGACTTTTAATGCTGAGCCGGGTGCTGGTGGCTCACGCCTGTAATCCTAGCTACTCAGGAGGCTAAGATCTGAGGATCGCGGTTCAAAGCCAGCCTGGGCAGGAGAGACCGTGAGACTCCTATCTCCAATAAACCACCAGAAAACCGGAAGTGGCACTGTAGCTCAAGTGGTAGAGCGCTCGCCTTGAGCTGAAGAGCTGAAGGACAGAGCCCAGGCCCAGAGTTCAAGCCCCACGGCCGACCAAAAAAAATAAAATAAAAGACTTTTAATGCTGAGAAATCCTGATATTGAGTACCTGGATCAAGCCATACCTGAAGCCAAAATAGTCTAGATTTTATCATTACATGTGTCAGTCAACTTCCCTCCCCCTGCTTTTAACTTCTGTGGGTTTAAAAGTTCCCCATTCTTGATTAATACTGCTGCTTTCCAGTTGTTTGTAACTGTGCCATCCATCCAGAAAAGAAAATTGCTTCCTCAGCCTAGATCTGGATTTAGATGTTTTTCGCAGGTTTTCGTTTATATAGGTCAAGAGACACAACGTGGTCTATGTCAAGAACCTACAAGTCTGGATTGCAGAACTGAGATGACCTTTGGGAGAGTCACACTGAGCAGTTCTAATGAGCAAGTGTTCTTTCCTCACAGGTTTAATGGCAGAAAGCTGTTTCTGCATCCCATAATATAGCATTGTGGAAGTTGGCAGAGAGGCCTCTCTGCCAGCTGATCAACAGACAGACAGACAGACAGACAGACATCTCAGAGAGGTGCCGATGGAAGGTTGTGGACAACAGATAGTTGGAGAGGAGGGACAGCCATCAACTGAAGGCCTACTGTGTGCTGCCCATCCACACAATGATCCTGACTATGCAGCGGGCTCATTCACAAACTGTAAAGGTGACGTTCAAAGTCAGAGATATCAAGTAATTTCCCAAAGTCAATGGTTAAGTCTGCATCCGATGAGCATTCTGCCATTCAAGCCACTTTCCTCTATGAATGAAAATAACTCTTCTTATAATTCCCTTCCTTCTTTCTTTCTTTCTTTCTTTCTTTCTTTCTTTCTTTCTTTCTTTCTTTCTTTCTTTCTTTCTTTCTTTCTTTCTTTCTTTCCTTCCTTCCTTCCTTCCTTCCTTCCTTCCTTCCTTTTTTCCTTTCTTTTTCCCTTCCCCCCTTTTCTCTTTTCTTTTGTCAGTTTCAGGGCTTGAACTAAGGGCCTAAGTTCTGTCCCTGAGCTCTTTTGCTCAAGGTTAGCACTCTATCACTTTGAGCCACAGATACACTTCCTTTTGCTGGTGGTTCATTGGAGATAAGAGTCTTATTGGCTATCTTGCCTGGGCTGTCTTTGAACCTCGATACTCAGATCTCAGCCATCTGAGTAGCTAGGATGAGAAGCATGAGACACCAGCATCCAGCCAAACTGTTATTATTACACCTCTCAAACATAACTGTGTCAAAAGAGTGCCTTCCAAATTGTACCTCACCTTTGCAGCTCAGACGGTTTGGCTACGCTTTAGATAAATACCCATGGCCCTATGGATTTGGACCAGCCAGAGTTGGAACTTCCATGTCTTTCCACACTGCACTAATTATCCCCAGCAATATTTACTGTTTATCTATCTTCAAATTTTAATGACAGAGAATGCCTGCCCCCATTGTGATTTAAGGCACAAACACTCCCCTTGACAAACATTCTGATCAACTTAATACTGCCCAGAGTAATGCTTAGATGCTTTTTTGGCAGAACTGAGATTTGAACTCAGGGTCTTGCATTTGACAGGCAGGTACTCTATCACTTGAGTCACACCTCCAACTCTGGTACACAGATTCCTAAAAGGTTCACCTCTTCATTCCTTTCAGGTTTTCGGTAGAAAGCAATCACTACTTCTTAATTTATTCTTTTTTTTTTGTCTGTGTGTGCCACTATTGGGGCTTGAACTTGGAACTTGAGCATTGACCCTGAGGGTATTTTTTGCTCAACGTTGGCATGCTACCATTTGAGCCAAAGCTCTGCATCCAGTTTTCTTCTGGTTCATTAGAGAAAAGAGTCTTACAGACTTTCCTGCCTGGGATGTCTTTAAACTATGATCATAAAATCTCAGCCTCCTGAACAGCTAGGTTACAGGTGTGAGCTACTGGTGCCTAACTATGTTCTTATAATAAGAAATTCTAGGCTGGACGCTGGCGGCTCATGCCTGTAATCCTAGCTTCTCAGGAGGCTGAGATCTGAGAATCGTGGTTTAGAGCCAGCCCAGGAAGGAAAGTCCTTGAGACTCTTATCTTCAATGAACCAGCAGAAAACCAGAGTGTTGCTGTGGCTCTAAGTGGTAGAGTGCTAGCTAGCCTTGAACAAAAGAGCTTAGAGACAGAACCTGGGCCTTGAGTTCAAGCCCCTTCACTGACCGCCCCCCCCCCAAAAAAAGAAGAGAAAAAGAAAAAGGAAGGAAGGAAGGAAGGAAGGAAGGAAGGAAGGAAGGAAGGAAGGAAGGAAGGGAGAAAGAAAGATGGAAGGAAGGGAAGGGTAGGGAAGGGAAGGAAGTTAGGGAGGGAGGAAGGAAGCAAGCAAGCTAGGAAGTTTTCACATAGGTTCTGAAGCCTCTCCTGTTCTTGTCTCTGCTCTGAGATTGCACTCTATTTCTCTGAACCAGAGGAATGCCTGTTCTCTCCTCTCCTATTCTCCTCTCTGCTTCTGCTCTCCTTGGATTTAGGAGTATTTCTGGAGTGTTCTCTGCCCCTGGCTGAGCAGGTCAACACAGCCCTCTGCTTTCTCAAGGTGATCTCAACCCCGCAGTGCCTCAGATTAAGAAAGGAGAAGATGAGAGAACAGAGGCACCTCTCAGGAGCTCAGATTCCCCATCAGAAGGGGATGGGGTTTAGACTACACAAGGCCAAAGGCCCTCACTTGCTCTCCCAGGCTCTCCCATGACTATCACCACACCTAGCTATTCACTCATAAAAACTGTTGGCAGTCAAGAATGATGCATGGTGGGAGAAGTAGATGTTTACCTGGGCTTTGGGCTGGTCTTGTCCTCCCAGGAAGGCCACATGGAGGGCCACATCTCTCACCTCACAGAAGAACATGATGGCGTCCTTCCTGGAGCAGCATTTCGAGCTCCTCTACTCTCATCTCTAGTGTGAGCAAGCCAGAAGAAGGGTTTTCTTTAGAGGCTGGCTAGCAGAGGCCATGCTTCCATCATATCCTAGATCTTGGCAAAGCCATTACTCCAAAGACAATGTTCTATGTCCCATCTTACAGTCCATAAGTCTATTTATAGGTAAGAATAGAAATGAATATTATCTTCTGCGAACCGTGGCTTATGTCTGTCATCCTAGATACTCAGGAAGATGAGGTCTGAGGATCCTGGTTCAAAACGCGACCAGGCAGGAAAGTCTGTGAGACTCTTATGTCCATTGAACCACCAAAAGAGCCAGAAGTGGAACTGTGGTTCAAGTGGTAGAATGCAAGCCTTGAGTGAGGAAGCTCAGGGTCAGTATATAGGGCGTGAGTTCAAGTCCTCATACTAGAAGCAATATAGATAGATAGATAGATAGATAGATAGATAGATAGATAGATAGATAGATAGATAGACAGACAGACAGACAGACAGACAGACAGACAGACAGACAGACAGACAGACAGACAGATAGATAGATAGATTGATAGATAAATAGATAGATAGATAGATAGATAGATAGATAGATAGATAGATAGATAGATAGACAGACAGACAGACAGACAGACAGACAGACAGACAGACAGACAGACAGACAGACAGACAGACAGACAGACAGACAGACAGATAGATAGACAGACAGACAGATAGATAGATAGATAGATAGATAGATAGATAGATAGATAGATAGATAGATAGATAGATAGATAGATAGATAGATAGATAGATAGATAGATAGATAGATGAAAAATTGAAAATTAGAGAGAGACATTGGAACCTGGCATGTACTTACTTTGCAGTTCACTCTTCATTCTGGCAATAGGGAGTGATTGAATACTTAGGAGGAAGGAAGGGAGGATGCTGTAGAAACTGGAGTCTGGCAACCATGCTCAGCTTATGACTGGAAGGTGCATGGAGACCAGAGGCAAAGAAGCAGGCAGGAGTTTGCCTCATCTTCTCTCCCAGGACTCTGTAACAAGGCATTGATTTAAGGCAGCACATAGCTGCCACTGTTGGGAGAAAACAGAGGGGGAAAAACAGATGTGAGAGAATTCCAAATTCTTTCTTCAGATTTTTTTAAGTGGGCTAAAATTTAATGTGAGCGTTAGGCACTGGTGGCTCACACCTGTAATCCTAACTACTCAAGAGACTGAGACCTGAGGACCATGGTTCCAAGCTAGTACTGGCAGGAAAGTTTGTGAGACTCACTTATCTCAGATTCACAACCCAAAAGGTGAGAAGTGGAGCTGTGGCAAGCACTAGCCTTGAGTTAAAAAAATGAAGGGACAAGGCGCAGGCTTTGAGTTCAAGCCCTGAGACTGGCACACAGAAAGAAAGATGATGAGGAGGAACAAGAGAAGGAGAAGAAAATGAGGAGGAAGAGGAGGAGGAGAAGACAAAAGAGGGGAAGAAGGAGCAGGGAGTAAGAGAGAAGAGGAAGGAGAGAAAGGTGGGATGAGGAGGGAGGAGGAGAAAGAAGGAGGAGGAGGAGAAGGAAGAAGGAGGAAGGAGAAAGAAGGAAAGAAGAGAAAGGAAACAGGAAGAGGAAGGAGGAGGAGGAAGAGAAAATGAGGAAGAGGAAAAACAAAGAAGGAAGGAAAGAATGAAGGAGGGATGGGAGAAGGGAGGGAAGGGAAGGAAGAAAAGCTAGGAAGGGAAGGAGGGAGGAAAGGAAGAAAGGAAGAGAGGAAGGGAGGGAGCTATGAAGGGGGAAGGGAGGAAGGGAAGAAAGGAAGAAAGGGAGGAGAATGCTTTGTCTCATTTTCTTTACTAGACCCACTATAAATCAACAATCAGTGTTGTGGGGCTGATCTGTGACCCTACAGTCTGGCAGGAGCGCCCCCTCTCTGTCATGAGAAGACCCTGTAGGATGTCAAATCTTCTGCTGATAAAGGTAGAAATCGAGCTTGCAGGTTTCCACCCTAGGGGAGCTGTGCATGGTGCAGTCCCTCTGTCTCACAGCTTCAGACTCAGGCTGAGTGTTATTACTGCCCATATATTTACCTTCCCATAGGGTCAATGTGCTGATGGAGGTGGTTTTGCAGGGCTGTGGAAACCCCATTTCTACTTCACATGATGATAGAGATGAGGATACCTCCTAAGAGCATGCACGCTACTATCATTACCTGAAGAACTCAATAAATGCTTTGCACCACTTGGAGGGAAGGCAAGGACTATAAAACTCACCCCACAGCTCAGCCATCAAGGTTTCAAAAATGAGTGTGGGGTCACAAAAGAAGTTTGAGAAAGGCCTGACTTTTGTACTCCTCACTTCCACTCAATATCCCCTAATAGCTCAATCGCTTCATAAAGAGAATTCCAACAAGTAAGAGCTAATTCAGAGATTAGAACCATGATTGCATCTATTATTGTTTTTATTTTGTGCTTGTCCTGGGGCTTGAACTCAGGGCCTGGCTAATATCCTTGGTCATGTTTTTTTGTTTTGTTTTCTTTCCTTTTTGGTCAATCATGGGTCTTGAACTCAGGGCCTGGATGCTGTCTCTAAGCTCTTTTTGCTCAAGGCTAGCGCTCTACCACTTTGTGACACAGCACCACTTCCAGTTTTGTGGTGGTTCATGAATCCCATCGACTTTCTTACCAGGGCTGGCTTTGAACTGCAATCCTCAGATCTCAGCCTCCTCAGTAGCTAGAATTACAAGCATAAGCCCCCAGGGCATGGCTGACCAACATAATTTTGAAGACCTGAGTTCTTTCCATTTCATTTCCATATAACTAACCTTAGTCTGGTGTCTAATTCCATGTGATTCCTAAGTAAAATACAAATTAGAATTCATAACAGCTTATGCTGTTAGCTCCAGGCTATATATTTGGAAAGCTGGCTTCATGAATCTTTTTATTCTAGTACTCAGAAATCACAATGATGGCCTGGAAATAATAACAAGATACAGAGGACAAGCTGACACTTTTGTTCACAGTGTGTTTAATTCTTTTCAGGAGAATGAGATAAAAATCCTAGAAAAAGCCACGCACCGGTGGCTCATGCCTATAACCCTAACTACTGAGGAGGCAGAGATCTGAGGATCACGATTCAAAACCAGCCCAGGCAAGAAAGTCTGTGAGACTCTTATCTCCAATAAAGCACTAGAAAAACAGGAAGTGGTGCTGTGGTTCAAGTGGTAGAGTGCTAGCCTTAAGCTGAAGAGTACAAGGACAGCGCCCAAGCCCAGAGTTCAGGACCCATGACTGGCAAAAAAAAAAAAAAAATCCTAGCCATCATCCCTTCTCCCTCTATCTAAAGTTCCTGGCCTGTTTCCTGGTCCTCATGTGATTTCACATGGTAGTTCTTAATCTACCTGCTTAGTACTCAGAATGTTTTATATCAGAGATGCAGAAAGTGAGATCGCTGTGGTATGAGTGCACACACACACACACACACACACACACACACACACACACACACACACACGAGTTCACACGCTGAACACGTAATCCCCATCCTCTCAGTGTTAGAAGGTGGTGACTTGGGGAGGTGTTTATGCCAGGAAGGCCATGACCTTGTGGAGAGATTAATGCTATCAGAAAGGAATCTAAGGGGAGTCTGACCCCTGGTGTCCATGTTCAGCAAGTGTCCATCCCCTTCCAGAAGATGCTGTGTTCCAAGCACCATGTTGGAAGCCAACTGTAGCATCATCTGACAATTGAGCCTCTGACAACTGGGCCATGAACTAATCTCCATTTTCAAGGCAACAAAACACAAGTTTCTCTTGTTAATATAGTGTCTAGCTTCTGGTATTTTGTTATAGTCATACCAATGGACTAAGACGACAAAGATGGGTCCCAGAGCCATGGGGTACACTGTGGAGGCTCTCCTAAATATCTAACAATGTGCAAGTGGATTTGGAATGCATACAGGGCCCAAGCTATTAGGCACTGGGTTCTGCGAGAATAAAGTGGTAGGGAGGGAAAACAAATGTGTTCTCAGCAGATGTAGTCAGGACTTAAAATCAGCTGAAATGGACCCTCAGTTAGACATCCTGAGCAAAGTGTGAGAAAGAAACAAGAGGAAAGGCCAGCCTTGCTGTGAACTTGCAACGATGCTGGGTGAATTCTGTCCCTCTCCTCGGATGCTGTAGAAGGCAGAATGTGTGGGGTAATGCTCTGGAATCAGGCAGGAGAAATCTCTCCAGGCAGCAAAGGTTCAGGAACCTATGTGGCTTCTCTGAACAGCTTCTTGTAAAATGCAAGAAGAGAGGAATGATCAAATGATCTGAAGCCTAGAATTTACACTCAGGAGGGAATGAGCATGGAAACATCTGGAAAGTTCAGAGACAGTCCATGTAAAGAGACATAAAAGCATGTTCAAGCTGAGCACTAGTGGCTCATACTTGTAATCCTAGCTACTCAGGGAAGCTGAGATCTGAGGATCACAGTTCAAAGCAAGTCTGGGTATACAAATCTATGAGACTCTTAGCTTCATCTAATAAGCCAAAAAGCAAAGCCAGAAGTGGAGATGTGGAAGTGGCGCTGTAGCTCAAGTTGTAGAGTGCTAGCCTCGAGCTGAAGAGCTGAGGGACAGCACCCAGGCCCGAGTTCAAGCCCCACGACTGACAAAAAAAATTGCTTCAGAAGTGGAGATGTGGCCCAAGTGTTAGAGCACCAGTCCTGATCATAAAAGCTAAACAAGAGCTCAAAGTCCTCAGTTCAAGTCTTAGTACCCATGCAAAGAGCCAGAAAGGGGGGTGTGGCTCCAGTGGCAGAGCACCAGCCTTGAGCGAAACAGCTAAATGAGAGCACCAAGTCTTGAGTTCAAGCCCCAAGACCAGCATGCACACATGCGTGGATACAAGTGTGCGTGCACACACACACACACACACACACACACACACACACACACACACTCACACACACACACACATACACATACATACACAAATGTGCTGAGAAAAGCAAAGTTGTAACCAAGTAACCATATGGAGATCAGCAAAAGATAGAAACAAGCTTCTAGAAGGCATGCCAGAGATTTCTAGGGTTACCTATCCCCTCACAGGCTCAGAGTACCTGTGGGACATACTGGGCTCATTACCCAGAGTTTTTCTAGTTTCTGATCCCCACTTTCTGCCACAGAACTCCTCTGCCATACTCCCAGCTCTGGCTCCAAGGGCCAAGATTTGCCTCAGGCCACCACAACGCAAGCCTTGTTTATAAAATGTCCACATACAGTGAATTCCAAGGCAATCTGAAGGTAGGAGCTATGGAGGCATGGCTTCGTCTGGCCAGATTTCAAAGGATGCTTGCAAAAGCCTTGAGGACCAGGCAGGGTCCTACTTCAGGGACAGAGCTGCTATAGAGAGCAGGCTGTGACACTGGAGTCTTATCAAGATCTCTGCTAGGACAATATTGAGAGGACTGATGGAAAACCGGCTACACACACACACACACACACACACACACACACACACACACACACACACACAAACAAGCATAGAGCTTCAATGTACAGCCTCAACCTAAAGAAGTCATAGGCATGAAATTTCAGCATGAGCAGAAACTTGAGCATGACCAAGGAAAGTCTTCCTGAGGCCTTGAGTGTCCATGAAATGGAATTTCATTAAGATGACTCATCTCCAGCTTTGAGATTTAATGTTGCTTACTCTGTTGGATTTGGGAGACTTAATGGCTATTCCTTTCTTCTGTTCTATGTAGCCCTCTAGAAATGGGGATGTCTATTCTATGCCAATCCGCCGTTGTGTTTTAGAAATATACATTGGGTTCCGCTGGCATACAACCTCAGAAGGAGCATGATTTAAAGCTGGTCTGTATGTGACTTAGGTCATACTAGGGATTTTAGACTTTAAAGTTGATGCTGGAATAAGTGGCGAAATTTACTTTTTTGTGGGTGGAGGGATAGGGAATACTAGGATGAAGTTAATGTATCTATTTTGTTTTCTTGGGGGGTTTTTTTTGGTCATGGGGCATGAACTCTAGGTCCAGACACTGTCCCTCAGCTCTTCAGCTCAAGGCAAGCACTTTATCACTTGAGCCACAGCACCACTTTTGGTTTTCTGGTGGTTAATTGGAGATAAGAATTTCATGGACTTTCCTGCCTGCGCTGCCTTTGAACCATGATCCTCAGATCTCAGCTTTCTGAGTAGCCAGGATTGCAAGTGTGAGCCACTGGAGCCAGGTGAGTTAATGTGTTTTGCAAGTAGAAAAGACATGGTTTAGGGGCACAAATGAGTGCCATTGTATGAATGTCTGCCTTACAAAATATGTGTCTCCCTCTACCCTCCCCAGTGCACGGGTGGGGGGGAGAGGAGGCCGTCACCTGTTAGGAACCATTTGACCATAAAGGCTGCCATTATTAAGGGACATGACAGAGTAGAAAGTTATATGCTAGACAAAGAGACAGTCTAAGATTGAGGATTCATTTTAGCACTTTATTGTCCAACATTGAAATTAATATTTTATGTTTGTTTAACTTCATTTAGAGATATAATTGATTGCTGGCCACTAATATCTCATTTCTGTAATCCTAGCTACTCAAGAGGCTGAGACCTCTTGCTGTTCAAAGCCAGTCTGGACAGAAAAGACTGTGCAATTCTTATCTCCAATTAACCAGTAAAAAAAGGGCCAGAAGTGAGGCTGTGGCTCAAGTGGTAGAGCACCAGCTTTGAGAGTAAAAGACAAAGGACAGTGCCCAGGTCCTGAGTTCAAGTCTCATAACTGGCACCAGGAATAAACAAATTTTTTAAATGTCTTAAATATATAGTGATAGAAAAGCAAGAGGACAAGAGTGGGAAAAGAAAGAGGACAAGGCCAATGGGACTGGAGAAGAACATAGAGATTGCTAAGCATGAACTCCATTGTTTGAATGGGCAAACAAACAGCCAGGAGACAGAAACAAGGTCACAGAGCTGATGGAGATTCTAGTCTAGCCCATGCTGTCTCCCGTCTCAGTGCAACTGCATTATGGTCAGTTACAGTGCAACCCTGCTGTGCTCAGGACAAGCAGCAAGCCCTACCTCTTCTGTGTACATGCAGACTTCCAGGTTGTGTAGGTTAAGGACCTGGATGGTAAAGTGGATTTTCAGTTCCTGGGTGTCTGGAAAGGAACTCACCAAGGCTAAGTTTATTTCTGCAGAAGAATGCACCATCAGTCAAAAAGCTGGCAAGCAACCGCACAGAGCAGGCAGGCTGGCTGCTCCCTTTTTATCCCAGATCCAGGAGGCCCCACCCCTCTGCTCCCATTGGCTGAGATCAGGCTCATAATGTGGAAAGAGATGTAGATGTAATTAAAATTCAAGGAGCTTCTCAGGTGCTGAGGAAAAGGAAGTTTGTAAGTAAAGTGTACATAACAAGGGCCAAGCCACCTGGCCAAAGCAGGGACACTTCAGAAAAAAACACCTGTAAACCTAGCTACTCAGGAGGCTGAGATCTGAGGATCACAGTTCAAAGCAAGCCTGGACAGGAAAGTCAATGAGAATCTTTATCTCCAATAAACCACCAGAAAACCAGAAGTGGCGTTATGGCTCAAGTGGTAGAGCTCTCACCTTGAGCTGAAGAGCTCAGAGACAGCACCCAGGCTCAGAGTTAAAGACCCATAGTGGACAAAATGGAAAAAGAAAAGAAAAATCGCTCAATATTAACAGAAATGAAGAAAACTCCTTTGATAGAAAAGACTTTTTCTCACATTAGTGCTAATAGCACATGTCTCTAATTCTAGCCACTCAAGAGGCTGAGATCTGAGGATCAAGGTTGAAAACCAGCCAGGGCAGACAAATCCATGGAAAATTTCTCTCTAATTAACCAGAAAAAGGTCAAAATTGAAGGGGTCAGTCGAATGGTGGGTAAAGCACTAGTCTAGAGCAAAACAAGCTAAGCAAGAGCATGTGGTTCAGAGTTCAAGCCTCATTGCCAGCATAAGCATATTTCTTTGTCTGCACATTTAATAGATCTTTGGAGGAGAGAAGGGTGAAGGGCAAAGTCTGAGTTGCAAGTAGCCTGCTTCATGCTATAACAAAGCCTGATCCTTGGTCCTATGTGTGTGGATGTCCTTGAGCTGCAGGATGAAGTGGGCCACAATGGTCACCTGTGTGTACAGACGTGTGGTGCACGCCATAGGAAATGCATTGCTTCTGCCCTTCTACGTGATGTCTCTGCATTTCCAAAAGATCAGAAACAAAAGGAAGATGACAGGAGCAGAGAGAGAGAGAGAGAGAGAGAGAGAGAGAGAGAGAGAGAGAGAGAGAGAGAGAGAGAGAGAGAGAGAGAGAGAGAGAGAGAGGGGAAGAGCGAGCACTGCAGAAACAATGCCTGAGATGCAGAACATTAAAAGGCAAGTCATATAAACCAGCAAACCTGCACCACCACAGCCATAAAACACCCACGCCTGCCATCATACACAGCCATGCACCCCACCTGGCCGCACTGCTCCACATTCTGAACCAGGCTGTTCTAGAGCCCATGTTATAGTTCCATGGAGAGTGTGAACCCATACTTAGCCAGAACCTGATTGCTTTCCTCCTCCTCCTCCTCCCCTCCCTCCTCCTGCCACCCAGGGTAGGCCCCACATGCTGAGATGGGAAGGAAAGAGGAAAGCAGCCTTGGTCTGTCACCTTTATGATTTTCCTAGACAACAGGACAACAGCACTTGGAATTTCCTACCATCCATCTATCCTCTCTACCAACCACCTTCTCCCACCTGGGCCACATCCATTCTCACATGGCCAGGGCCTCCTCTGCCCACGAGCTGCTCCTCCCAGGTGCACTGCTATTTCTTCGGTCCTGACCCTTCTGCAGCTTCTTTCCCCAGCAGCTACCACAACCAAGCAGCACCCAGAAGACCTGGTTTTACTTAGCACTTAGGGACTGTCGTGAGCACCTTGCTGAGGGCTACACCTGCACTGCCTTCAGTAATGTATGACAGGTACTATGGTTCCAGTGCTGTAGCATTGACAATCAGTAAACCAAGACAGCTAGAAGGAGATCGAGGCGTGTAAGTGAATGGTCAGACTCTGTTCCCTTTTGTGCAGGTTTGCATTTTAACCAGAATCACAATTATCTTCTTTGGGGAAAAATAAATAAATAAGTAAATAAATCTTATGGTGGAATTTTTAATTTATACTAGTGAACTGACAAGGATCTATTGACCAAAGTGATCTCTCTGGGCTCCTTGAAAGCAGTGCTAGAACCATCTGAGCCCCAGGAAATATCTACTTCTTGCTGAATGGAGCCCCTGAACATCATCCTACAAAATTAAATTGGCCAAGATCCATTTGATCTTACAGAAACTGTTCTGGCTCCATTCATGGGGGTTGCAAGGTCAGCCATCCATTGTGGATCTAGAAGGGTCTAGAAGGTCTTTATCACAGGAATGTTATGAAGTGAGGAGTGGACATGAGGTGGTGGAATGGAGGGGTGTGGAACAGGTGACATGAAGGGCAGGCAGGCTCAGCCACTGGCTGGTTGTGTGTGTCACACTAAGCGAATAGCCTCACTCAATGAAACCTCTTTGCTTTCTCTGAAAAATTGTGAATCATAATGGTCTCCTCCCTCTGGAGGAGTCATGAGCATTGAACGAACTAGTGACTGAGAGTATGAGAACACCCTTTTGAAATTGTAAGGTTATATGTATATGTGTGTGTTTCTGAAGTGTATAGAGTTATTAAATTTTTTTGTCAGTCATGGGGCTTGAACTCTGTGCCTGGGTGCTGTCCCTCAGCTCTTCAGTTAAAGGCTAGCACTTACCACTTGAGCCACAGCCACTCTGGATTTTCTGGTGGTTAATTGGAGACAAGAGTCACGGACATTCCTGCTTTGACTGTCTTCAAACTGTGATCTTCAGATCTCAGCCTCCTGAGTAGCTCGGATTATAGTGGTGCCTGGCAGAAAATAAGTTTGTTTGTTTAAGAAAAGCATTTGCTCCTTTAGCCTAGAAATTCTAGCACTAAGAAATCACCCTGTAGAAAGAATCGCATGTGCTTTCATTACTGAGCTACCACTGTGCTATTTCAGATCCTTTTTAAAAGGCAAAAAAAAAAAAACAAAAAAACAAAAACTAACCTGGAAACATCATAAACTGTCTAACTAGATAAATATATCATGGAGCTAGCTGGGTGCCTGTGGCTCATGCCTGTTTTCTGAGCTACTCAAGAGTGTAAGAAGTAAGACTCATAGTTCCAAGCTAGCCAGAGCAGAAAAATTCTTGAGGCTTTTATCTCCAATTAATCACCAAAAAGCCAGATGTATAGCTCTGGCTTGAGTTGTGCTATGCCAGCATTGAGCAGAACAGTCAAGCAAAAGCTCATTCTCTGAGTTAAAGCCCTACTACCAGCACACACACACACATACACCCACATACACGAAAGAAAGACCCATGACCAGCAAAAAAAAAAAAAAGAAGAAGAAGAAGAATCTCAGATTTGTCTGTCAAGGCTGGTTTTGAACCTTGATCCTCAGACCTCAGCTTCCTAAGTAGCTGGGATTACAGGTGTGAGCCAGCGGCACCTGGCCTAAACGTCCATCTTTCTTTTTCTATCATTTTTGTCAGTTGTGAGGTTTGAACTTAGAGCCTGAGTGCTGTACCTGAGCTTTTAGTCTCAAGTCTAGCACTCTACCACTTGAGACACAGCTCCACTTCCAGTTTTCTAGTGGTTAATTGGAGATAAGAGTCTCGTTGATTTTCCTGCCTGGTTTCCAACCACAATCCTCAGTAACTAGGATTATAGGTGGGAGCCACCATTGCCTAGCCTAAACGTGTTTTTGTTGTTGTTGGTGGTGGTGGTCATGGGGCTTGAACTCTGGGCCTGGACTCTGTACCTGAGCTCTTCAGCTCACAGCAAATGCTCTACCACTTGGGCCACAGTGCCACTTATGGATTTTTGCTGATTAATTGTAGATAAGAGTCTCTTGGACTTTCCTTCCTGGGGTGGCTTTGAATCATGATCCTCAGATCTCAGCCTACTGAGTAGCTAAGATTACAGGCATGTGCCCGGCCTAACCATTTCTTAATATGGGTCTTGGTAAAAACTATTCAAAGCCAAGTATGGTGGTATGTGCTGGTAATTAGGAGAATCAGAAGTTCCAGGCCAGTCTGGGCTATATAGTGAGACACTGTTTCAAAATCAAAACAAACATTAAGGAACAGTATATAGGTGAAACTATTCTTTTAGCCATCTTTGGAAAATACACCCAGCCACTTAGCAATGTGGGTTTCAGAGAAAGCACTAGTGATGGCAGCTTCATTTTGCTGTCTGAAGTGTCTGCCTGTTGAGGGGCTTGGATGGTGGTTGTCATGGTGGTGGTGGTGTGAGTTTGTGTGTGTGTGGTGTGTGTGTGTGTATGCGTGCGTGCGTGCGTGCGTGCGTGCATGCACACACTCATGCCAGTCCTGGGGGTTGAACAGAGTCTAGGTGCTGTCCCTGTTTTTTCACTCAAAGCTGTTACTCTACCATTTGAGCTCCATTTTTGCCTTTTTTGGGTTAATTGGAAATGTCACAGACTTTTCTACCTTGGCTGGCTTTAACCTGTGATCCTCATATCTCAGTCTCCTGAGTAGCAAGGTTAATAGATGGGAGCCACCAGCACCTGGCTTCCTCTCCTGTTCTTTTAAACAGGGTCTTGCTATGGAGTTCCAGGTGGCCTGGAACTTATAATTCTCCTGCTTCTGCCTTATGAATGCTGGGATTAGAGACACACACCACCTTGCCTGGCTCTCTGTTCAGGAAGACATGTGATAAGCCTACCTGCCTGCCTGCCTCTCTGCCTGCCTTCTTTCCTTCCTTCCTTCCTTCCTTCCTTCCTTCCTTCCTTCCTTCCTTCCTTCCTTCCTTCCTTCCTTCCTTCCTTCCTATCTTCCTTTCTTCCTTTTTTCCTTCCTTCCTTCTCCTTTTACTTGGGGTCTTGTGCTCTTTCTGAGCCTTTTTGCTCAAGGCTGGTGCTCTACCACTTGATCCACAGCTCTGCTTCCTCTAGTTTACTGATTAATTGTGGATAAGTGTCTTTCAGGATTTTTCTGCCCAAGCTGGCTTTGAACTGCGATCCTCAGAGCCCAACCTCCTGAATAGTTAGGATTACAGGTATGAGCCACCAGCATCTCCAGGTTTTCTCAATAATTCATGGACTTGGTTGGAGGGCATTTCTTGGTAAATGTCTTATCTCCGTCCCGTGACCACCATAGCATAATTTTAAAAATTATTCTTTTTGTTTCTTTTCCTTTTTTTTTTTGTCTGCCCTCAGGCTTGGAGCCAAGGCCTGGGTGCTGTCTCCAGATGTCTTTTGTTCAAGGTGAGCATTCTACCACTTGAGCCACAGTACCACTTCTGGCTTTTTTTTTTGGTCAGTTGTGGGGCCTGAAATCTGGGTCTGGGCACTTTCCCTTGAGCTCTTCAGCTCAAGGCTGGCACTCTACCACTTGAGCCATAGCACCATTTCCAGCTTTCTCTGCTTATGTGTTGCTGAAGAATTGAACCCAGGTGAGCCACAGCACCACTTCTGGTTTTCTGGAAAATATGAGATAAGAGTCTTATGCACTTTCCTGCCTGGGCTGGCTTTGAACCGTGATCCTCAGATCTCAGCCTCCTGAGTAGCTAGGATTACAGGTGTGAGCCACGAGCACCCAGCTTTAATTTGGCTTTTTCAGGTAAGTTCTCATAGTTTTATCCAACTGATCTATGGACCGTGACCCTCCCATTACCTCCTCCCAAATAGCTGGGCTCCACCAGCAATACACCAGAACCTTTCCTAGAGCCCTTATCATTTTAGGTTTCCAATATAAGTTTTTGAAAATAACTGAAGCCCATTTATTTTAGATGTCTTCTTTAGTTCAAATTTCATACTGTTTACACGAGACTACCCTCAAATTTGCTATGCCGGCCAAGATATTTGTGGTGCCACATAGACAGCTTTCAGGCTATAATCTAAAACATATGTTGCACAACGGAATCTATTTCTTCATTGATGTCCTGAGCACAAGCAGACAGGCAAAGCAAATGCCTGATGATGTGCTTTCCCCTCATCTTGTTCCTGCCTGGGTCAGCATCTGACCTTCAGCATATACAGGCTCCCCACAGTCTGCACAGCAGCATTGCTTCCTGGTCCTGCCTGTGGCCCCTTTGCCATAGCAGAACTAACTTGTAGCTTAAAGTCCAAAACCTGCCCAGGAACTCATCTCATAGAGGAGTTACCAGTAGGAGTCAGGGTAGGGTAGACCATGTTTCCTGAGTATATAATGGCTGCTGCTAATATTCTTTCTCGAAGAGGATGCTATAATATTGCTGTGAGAGTAGAGCCTCTACATTTGCGGAAGTAGGATGTAGTTAGAAAAAAAAGGGGAGGAAAAGAACTCAGGATTTAATAGATAAAAAGTGAATGTAAATGTGGGAAGGTAGCTCAGTGGTAGAGTGCTTGCCTTGCATGCATGAGGCCGTGGGTTTGATTCCTCAGTACTACATAAGCAGACAACGCCAGAAGTGGCTCAAGTGGTACAGCGTTAGTCTTGAGCTGAAGAGCTGAGGGACAGCGCCCAGGCCCAGAGTTCAGGCCCCACAACCAAAAAAAAAAGTGAATATAATTTCCTTTTACTGAACTTGTACACTAATGACCTGGGGCAAAACTTAACCGCTCTGCTTTGCTTTCTCTGTTTAGCAATTGGTGACTTTTGATTCACAATGAAACTGCAGAGCATCAGTGAAATAATGGATGAGAAAGCTGCGTGCACATTCAGAGTGCAGCAGGGTAGCGTGCACATTCAGAGTGCAGCAGGGTAGCATGCATTCATTCAGAATTCCGGAAGTATACAGAACATAAGAACTTTCACTTTTACTTGTGCATACTCAAGGAAATGATCCTCAGTTAAGATTTTTTTTAATCAAAAGACATTCTGAAAGAGTCAGGAAAATATTGAGGAAATATAGAGACAAGAGGCAGTGGGGGATGGGGATTTAGCTTAGTGGAAGTGCACTTGCCTAACAGTAAGGTCTTCAGCTCTGAAAGAAGGAAGTGGTTTGATTGTCTTTCCCTGGATGTCAGCTTCTTGCTCCCCCTCAGGGGTAAGTAGCTCCATGGTACCCCAGCCTTGCTTTGCAGAATTTCCACACATAGTGTATGCAGTGTGAACCTGTGTTGAGTCAACTTCATCTTAGAATTCTTCTATGCATCAGGACATAGGGTATTGTTAGCTATGTGCTTACATAAGTCAGCTTTCTTAATCCCAGAGAGGTCAGCAGATCAGAGACTGCTTTTGAAAAATGCTCTTGACATATGAGGATTCTAAGATACTCACATGTATTGATCCTACCAAAATGTTGTCCCTGCACAGAAATCAAAAGGGACATCATTCTGTGGGCACCTGCGAGGTTTCCCATTTGGTTTCTCCCTAGCTCTCAGTGGGCAGTCCACAATCTGGTGACAAAAAGACTAGTGGTAATTCGTGACAGAATCCTGAGCAAGCAGCCCCATTAAAGAGTAATGCAGCCCATGTCTTCCCTGGGTCTTTCAAGCACACACTTCCCTGGGAAGAGCTTCTGTCTTCAGTCAAAGGAATGCCCTTTCTGTTTCAAGTATCATCCAAAGCCGCATTAATGAAACTGTGGTGGTGTCTGAAGACTATTCACTGATTGAATATAGATTTGCATGGCTACGACGTACCAAGCAATGTTCTAAAAAGACTGTGGTGGGAACCGAGTGTGCACACCAAACACAGACATACACATGCATGCACATACATACACATGTGTGTGCAGTAAATCCACAGAAGTGAATATACAGTAATTGGTCATGAGAAGTGCTAAGGGAAAGGAAGTAAAGAAGAATCAAAACAACAGTTGAAAGGGGTGATATTGATGAAGATATATTGTATTCCTAAACTGCTGAGTTAGATAGCAACTCCTTTGTATAACTCCTTAAAGATAATAAATAAAAGAATACATTGCTTTTAAAAGTAAAAGCAAAGAGTTGCCTGGTACTGTTATCTCACCCCTGTACTCCTGACAACTCATGAGGCTGAGATCTAAGGATCCCGGTTCAAAGTCCTTGACAGATAAAGTCAATGAGACTCAAAGGACTAAGCATCATCCATAAACAAAAGAGCCAAACAAGAGCAAGAGGCCATAAGTTCAAGACTCAGCTCAAGTACAAAAAAGGGGAAGAAAAAGCAGGGAGGGAAGGGAAGAAAGGAAGGAGTGAGCACTTATAAAAGGCGAGTTTACAGAAAAAAAATAAGATATTAAGTGTGTATTCATGTGGTTCCTTTATGGTGGATATAGTAATTACCATAATTGCTATAATCTTTACAGAAGATAGACCAACTAACTAATGTGACAAATAAGCAGAAGGCAGGCTAATGATAGTAAGTTATATATATTGATCATTAGATATTATACCAAACAATTCACCATTTATCCCCTGGACTATGGGGAAGAGCTAACACTCTACTGAGAACAAGGAAACTGTACAGCCTGGAGTTACCAGTCAGTGACAGAGCCCAATACCACTCAGGGTTTCTAAAAGTCGCCTTTGGCTACAAACTCAGGGTCACTATCAGACAGATCTATCCCTCTAAGAAAGGTAAGGAGGTTCTTATTTTCAACCAGACTTGTAAAGAGATTTTCAAAATTTAATCTATCTTTTTGCTTCAGACTATAGGGAATCATTTGGGGAGCAAGCACCCAGCATTCCACAGCTCTTAACTCTTCCTTGTACCTCTGTGTCTAAGACAAAAGAAGCAATTACAATTTATGAAGACAAGAAAGGCAAGACAAACCTGTGAAATGACTCAAGTATGAGTTCAGGGGAAAAGACGCTCAGGCTCCTTAGACCAAGGTTACTATCAAAGATTCGGGGAGAACCTAAACCAAGCCTGTCCTGTATGCTCTGCACAAGTCAGCCTGGATGGCAAACCCAGGAGCAAAAACTGCCGAGGTCCTAGGGAATGTCAAGTGAGTGGAAGTCAGGAGAGCAACAGGAAAGCTTGCCCCTCAGCAGCAGAGAAGAGCAAAGCAAAGCTCTCAAATTCCACCCTAGGCCCAGGCAATTTAATTATATTTTAATTATTTATAACTTGCTGTATTCCAGAACTGCTCTGATAAACTAGGTGTAGGAGAGAACGGGAAAGTAGAAAGGTATGGATAGCAGCATACAATGGAGACAGGAATGGAGTTAATACAGAAATGCACAATTAGTACCACAAAATGACCTCTGTATTCCAAGGGGAGGTGGGATAGGGTAGGAATTTCGCTTGACACTGGCTTCTAGCCAATCAAACCATGATACAGATCACAGAGTCCAGAAGAGAAAATAGCTTGCTGTCTTCATACACAAAGCATTGTTACACCATGCCTCCACTCCCCACAAAGCAATCCCTCCCAAATGTGACCACAGTGGAGAAGGATATCCGTCCTCTACTATGAAGGGAAGACAGGATGCAGTGGACAGAACACGAGTCCTTCTCTAGATGGATGATCATGTGTTGGAGACCTGAAACCTGCCTGAGAATGCTCTGGCCTTTTTCAAACACCTGATTAAGCCATGACAAATAGCCGTTCTTGGGAATTCCAAGGTGTACATTTAAATTACTTCCTAAAACAGGCTGGGCCAATTACCGAAACCGGTGGACCAAAAAGACCCTGCCCTGACTTCACCGTAAAGAAATTTCTGTCCGCCCCTCCCTTCCATACAGTACTTCCCCTTCTTTCCTTATAAAAGCCTAAGTTTCTTTGCCAATATATGAGACCTTGACGCGACTCAGACTGACCCTGTATTTCTTTATGCGCTTGGTCTCGATCCTCTCTCGCCCCCCTTGGTTCTTTTAGGAGGTGCCCTCTCGGATCCCCCACCAAATTACCTGGCCTGCTGGACCGGTCAAGTGGCGCCCAACGTGGGGCCCGAGACACGGTGACCTACCGGACAGCGGACAAACAAGGAGCTCCTGACACGCGAGGTAGAGACGTCCGGACCGCATCTCTCGTCCACCCCGGAAAGGTCTTGAGGTAAAGATTGCTGTCAACTAACCATGGGAGAGAGTCTGTCTAAAGAAGGTCTTTTCTTTAAGGAAATGAAAAGTAGTCTTAGGGAGAGAGGAATTAGAGTTAAGTAAAAGGACTTGCATAATTTTTTTTTGTTTTGTGGAGGAAAAATGTCCATGGTTAGTATTACATGGGCCAGGAATTCACCCTCTTACATGGAATAAAGTGGGAAAGGACATTAACAAACTCCTCAGGGACGGAGAGAAGGTTCCTGAAGCCTTTTTTAGTTTTTATGGGGTCATTAGGGACATCTTGAAGGATGTGGAGGGAGATAGACAATTTTCTCATCTTTTAGCTCTTGCAGAGGATGCCCTTTCCTGTCCCTCGGCTGAGCATGAGTCTTGCTCTAAGGACATTTTGCCACCCGCCCCCCTAACAAATGAGACTCAGTCACAAAAGGGGACGTCAAGACCGGAGGAGGCGGCCGATACTGTGGCTTTGCCCTCCCCATCCCTTATTGATGAGCCTATCCCCACTAAGTTGCCCCCCCTTTATTGAGGCCATCTCCTCCAAATAAATCATTAAAAAATAAGGCACTCTATCCTGTAATTCCTCAAAATGTCCCTGACGATGATTGGCTTGGCCCTTCACAGCAGGCCAGCCTCGAGACGGAGGCTGCCAAATATGAGGAGGAAAAATACGGGCCCCACCCTCAATATCAGTCCCAAGTTTTTATAGCAGACCGGGGACATCCCAGACAACTCCACTGGCCCTCTCCACCCCTATATGGGCCATGTCCCCCCAGCGCTCCAAGCACCCCCCCAAACGATTCAGTTCCTCTTACCCAGATTCCAGGGGTAGAAGGACTCTTAAAAACTAAAGACTCCCTGTTAAGACAGGTCTCCTCTTTAAAAGATGTCCTTTCCATAAAAAGGGAATTAAGAGATCTCACCCAACAAATACAGGAATTACAGACTGACCTTACAGGAGAAGCTGGCTTTGTTTTGCCTTGTGTGGGTTCCTTAGCCAGAGCACAGGCCAGGCCAAGGTTAAGTAAAAGTAATAAGACACCAACTTCGGTGTCACTCTCTTTTCCAGTAATGGCCCGCTCTGGTACTCAGGGGAATCAGGCAGACACCACCCAGGGTGATAACTCAGAGGATGAAGATGCTGAACAAGGGACCTCGGCCTCTGAGGGAGAGGGGGAGGAATTAGAGGAGGAATGAGGGGGAGGTAATGTGGGCTAGGCCATATATAAAAAATTAAAAATTAAACATCTAAAAGACTTACATTCAGCAGTAAAAAATTATGGTATTAATGCACCCTTCACCCTTTCTATACTTGAAGGACTGGGCCAAGGAGGCAGCCTGCTGCCTCACGAGTGGGTTAAAGTGGTTCAGTCAGTCCTGACTAGAAGCCAGTTCTTAACCTGGAAGGCTGAATTTATAGATAAGGCAGAGGCTCAGGCTATCATAAACAAAAAACATGTTCAGATGGCCATTACCATCTGAAGTTGCTTCTTTTTCTGTTTGCAGTCCTTCGACTGCCACACAGCGCCTGTCTGGTTTCCTGTTTCTGTTTAGTGTTAATTGTCTCTGTTGTCTGTCTTGTTGTCCTTAAAGGGAAGGGGCGGCAACTAACAACCCCCTTAAGTCTGACTTTAGATCACTGGAAAAAAGTTACAGCACGAGCCCAGATTGTCAGGTTTTAGGAACTTGCTTGTTTGTCAATTATGAAATTGCCACTGACCACCTGCGAGTGGCCCCAGTTAGATCTCAGCCTTGGGCCTTGGTTCAGGGGCTCTGAGCGTGGGGGAGAACCTGTCAGTCTGAGGTGAGTAGGGGTGTTGAGTCCCCTAGTAAGTAAATGGTGGTGAGATGTCGCCCCATTAACTGAGACCTGATTTTGTCTTTGTGGCCACTTGTTTGTCTTGTTTAGTGTGTGTGTTCGTTTTATGTTTTCTGAAGTAGGGAAGATTTGGGAGACTATGGCAGGCTCACTCAGCAGACTCTGGATTCAGCTTGCTGAATGAGAACAGCACAGTGATTCAAAAGACTAATTAGTGAATTGCCTTGCTAGATAAGCAAACTCTGGGAAAATGAAGCCCAACAAAGTTACCTGGTTTAAAAGAAATACTGTCTTAAATTTTTGTTTAAAAACTTTAAAAGGTGTACGTACAACTGATTTTGATTTTTGCGCGCTTTAAGATCTGTGTGAGTGTTTTGTGTGTGTCTGTGAACGTGTTCAAAGATAAAAATTGTCAGCATGCTGTAACAATTGGGTGAGTTTAAATTTAAAATTCAAAAAGTTATGAGGTTTGGACATTGACAAAAAAAATCTTCGCATTGTTTTAAATGGCTTTTGTAAAGATTCTTTAACTTGCAAATTAGAAAATCTGGTATTTAAAACTAATATTTTAAAATGCATAAGACATTTTATACTGTAATCAAGTTGCCTGGCTTAACAAAAATGCATTGGCTGTTTGGGATCTAGTTCCCTTGGCTAAAATTTGGGGATAAGTATTAGAAATTTAAATGTAAAGGTTAGTTTAACACTGTCAATGATGTTACTTGTTCTGTCAGTCTAAAAACTGTGTATTTCATTCGAGAACCAAGAGAAGAGATGGGGAAAAACTTAGAAGCCAACAGAAGACCTATCTTTAGGGGTGAGGGGTGAACAAGCAGAAGTGCAGTTCAGCTTGTCATGCATGGTGGAACAGGCCCTGGGAGGAGTCCACGCATGGTAAAAGAGGGCAAGCTGAGGCAAACGCAGTTCATCTGACCCTAAAGAGTCAGATTGGGTGTGTGGCCATTCCATAGAAGGGGCTGGGTGGCCCATCTTTGTTCTCTCTTTTCTCTGCAGATAGACACTGAAAACATGATGGTTAAAATGAGTGATGTGATGATCTGATTAGTATTGCTAAAACCTCCCCTTGGACGTGTTAACATTAAAATTAGGAAGGCATTAAAAGAGGGCTAAAAAGTTATTTATATAATGTGGCTTACTTTCACTTTTGTTCCACAATTAGGATGCTTTTAAAAGTTATAAAGGTGTTAAGTTTAGCTTCGTGATATAGTGAAGGTGACTGTAATTCTTGCATTAAGGAAAAATTGTCATTTGAGTTTAAAAATCTTAATGTGTGTCTGTTTTAAAACAAGAGGCAATGAGTGACACTTGGCCTCAAGATTTCAAGGGATCTTTTCAAAATGCAAATAAAAACTAAAGTATAAAATATTAAAGGTAATTAATAAGAGTTTTAAAAAATAGAAATGGATTTTTGGATATAAAGTTTAAATGTAAAATTGTTTTTAACATTGGCCTCAATGTGCACAAAGGAAAAATTAGGATTACCAAAATAATTGCTATTCTAGTTTGCTCTTATAGATTTTTTTTAACAGTTTCCAGCAAGCTCAGAGCAAAGCACAGAGGATTCTTACAAGCTTGTTAGATGTAACTTTGGCTTTTAATAAGTTTCAGGTAAGAGCATTCTTAAAAGCTACTTCTATGTTGACCACCTTGTTGCTTTTAATTGGAGTAAAATGGCCTTTTGTAAGACTCATTGATCTGCAAACTGGTTCAAAGCCAGCCCGGGCACAAAAAGGTTCCTGTGAGACTGTCACCTCTATTCAGCCAGCAGAGTACTAGCCCTGGACTAAAGAGTCAGGGGACAGTACTCAAGCCCCAAGCTCGAGACTCACAGTGGCAGAGTACTAGCCCTGGACTGAAGAGTTAGGGGACAGCATTCAAGCCCTGAGTCTGGGACTCAAAGTGGCAGAGTGCTAGCCTTGAGCTGTAGAGCTGAGGGACAGTGCTCAGGCCCCGAGTTCAAGTCCAGCGACCAGCTAAAGGGAAATGCCAATGAGGCATTTATCCCAATGTGGAGAAGACACTCCTGGGACGAAAGCAATGGAGGAGCATCCAGAGGCAGTAAAGCCACTGCTTGGATGGCAGAAATGTCAGATCCTAGAGTCATTTGTGCGTGGCCCTTCAAAACAGGTCAAAGCCAGGAGGTCATAGGAAGATAGTTTGGAAGCATGCCTAATGTTCATGACTACCTTGTAAGGGACAAGAACTTGCCAGTCCTCTGTGATAGTGAAAAGCTAATGTTATAAAATGTGGGGGATAGTTTAAATCTCAACCCCTTTATGTACCAAAAGCTCTAATTGGCAGTAATATTGAAATATTGAGCTGACACCAGCTACATGAAATTCATCTGCTCAGGAAAAAGTTTGTAAACCTGAGAGTGTGTTTCTATTGATATCTGTCTAAAGGCCTGCAAAGGTAACTTAAGCATCTTAGGCATTGTTGGGATCATTAGAGGTCACATTCCTAAGCCATCTAGGAAGATGCTTTTGCAAAGTAGAGTGCTAAACAAGCTACACTGCTGTAGCCAGAGAAAAGGTCTGTGCAGTTGTCAAAAGTTAAAATATTGTTCTTAATGACATCTAACCCTGATGGCTTCTTTGTAAAATAGGCTAAGGTTATAAGTTCCTGGCTAGGTAAGATCAATGCCCCTAAAGTCAGCTTGAAGAAGTTACAGAAAATGGACCTTCGCCCTTCTACCCCCAATTTAAGATCAAGGGTCCAGAGTCAGTTTTGGAAAAATGAGGCAAGATAGATAAAAAAAAAAAAAGGCACAAAGAATAGTGTTAACTGTTGTAGGTGTTCAAGGTGTGAAGACTGCATCTGTCAGAGATGGCTACAAGACTAAGCCTTCTGAGCCTTCTGTGTCTATTTTACAAAAATATCTGGTTAGTAAAAAAAAAAAAAAAAAGAGTTGTGATTTTGGTAAATTGTCCTGGGCTATTGTTTAAAGATCTTAAAAACCAGCAGGATCAAAGCCTGCCAAGCCTATGCAATGTATCCTTAACCAGTCTCTGTAGGAATTTACAGCCCAGCATGAGGTGTGACAGTCCCTTGGAGCCACTGAGAGACCCTGCTGTTGCTGCTGCTGCTGCTGCTGCATACCCTAATGGGTAAAGTTCAACGATGGCCTGACAGCCACCTGCAGAAACTCCTGCCTGATTCCATCACCTGAGTCGGCTTCCTGGTTGACTGCTGCTAAATCTAAGATATTGTGGGACATTCTTTTGGGTGATATCCAGAAACCCTCTATTCCCACAGTGGATACTGGGGACAAGAATATCACTGGCTTGCTTGCCTTAGGCACTTCAGTTCATAGTGACTGGAAATCCACTCTATGGTCACAGCCTAGTTTGGCTCTGGTATGGTAATAACCTGAGTGTGTTATCAGTGGAGGTAATACTCTTAGCCTTAAAATCTAGCAAGCTTCTGCATCACAGTGGTGCCTTAAGGCTGTTCTAAGATAAAGGTTCCACAAGCCAAAGGAAAATTGGGCAGTTTTAAACTACAGCCACGAAGATGCTCAAAAAATCGTAAAAAAAGAGGGTAGTAAAGAAAGCCTTGAAAAAAAAATGTAAGGGGCTCTGGTACTGTTATTTTTGTTACAATCGGACCTTGTATACTCAACAGACTGGTGTCTTTTGTAAAAGAAAAAGATCAGCGCAGTCCTTCTATTAGTTCTGAGATCCAAATACCAAGCATTGAGAACAACTGACACCCCACAAGATAATATAGAGACACCCCTACGACTGAGATAAGAACCCCCTAAATTTTAAGATTAAAATTAGCCCAAAGAAAAATGGGGGAATAAAAGATTAAAAATTAGAGTTACATTTTACAATTGCTAACTGCTGGTTTTGCTTCTGTAAACTTGTTTGCGCTAGCACTGACCCTTCCCCTCCCTGGAGATATATAAAAAGTTTCAGAGTCTAGATGTTGGCCCTGGGACAAGCTCTGTAGTCGTAATTAAAGGGCTAACAAGTAAATTCCCCAAATGGCTAAATGGGACCCAAGATAAGAAACAAGGAGTATGTTCCTCCGCATTCCTGTGTAAAAACTCCCGATTTAGGGGGCTCAAGATAAGGGCCATTTGATGAGCCCAGCAGACTAGGCCAAGTGTTAATCACAAGCCTGTAACACTGTAGATTCCCTAACCCTTACCTCCCAGAGTGACTACCTCAGTTTGATCATCCACGCTAATTGTTTTATTGCAAAGAGTGTTATAAACTTCCCCAGGTAGTATGACATTGATGTTGGGATATCCTCCTTTTCCCTGTGCAACAATGTTATTAATGTTTCTGCCTCCCTATACTCACAACAGAGCCAGGTTTTTGTTTGTGGCAATAATATGGCCTACACTGTACTTCCACAAAATTGGACAGGGCTCTGTATTCCAGCTATTTTGCTCCCAGACATTGACTTGATTTCCGGAGATGAGCCAGTACCCATTCCTGCCTTTGATTATTTTGTTCCCTGACATAAAGGGGTGGTACAATTTATTCCCCTACTGATAGGATTTGGAGTGGCTGGTACTTTAGGCACTGGGACTGCAGGATTAGCCACTGCTGTCTCCTCATACTCCAAGCTTTCACAACAATTAGCTGATGATATTACTAAAGTTTATCAGTCTGTTAAAGATCTTCAGGATCAGTTAGATTCATTAGCTGAGGTGGCTTTACAAAATCGCAGAGGTTTAGATCTTTTAACTGCTGACAGAGGTGGCATTTGCTTAACTTTACAGGAAAAGTGCTGTTTTTATGCCAATAAGTCTGGCATTGTAAGAGATTGAGTTAGAAAACATCAGGAGGAGATTGAAAGATGGCGACATGAGTTTTTGAGCGCCCTATTTGGGCTGCTTGGGGGGGGACTTTTACCCTATGTTCTTCCCCTCCTGGGTCCCCTTGTTGGATTACTTTTGCTTATTTCCTTTGGCCCTTGGGCTTTTCAATGGCTAACTCAGTTTATTAAAAACCAGATCGATCTGACCCTTACCAAAACCGTTTCAGTACACTACCATTGAGTGGAAACCCAAGAACAGGCTGTTGAGGCAGAGCAAGGGCTCAGGTTCAGTGCCTCACAGTCCCGACCTCCCCCCCACCCCCCGGGCTAGCTAGAGAGTACTCAATGACGGGATTAGTATGGGGCCTGCGCTGGAGGCACAATGTACAGAGGTCGTCGAGACCTGCTCAACATGGCACGTTGCCAGAAGCAGGAGGCACCGCATATAGCCTAAGACAGTGGTTCTCTCAGCCGGGCCAAAAGTCAACTCTGGCCATTTTAATAAAAGGAGGGGGAATTGTTGGAGACCTGAAACCTGCCTGAGAATGCTCTGGCCTTTTTCAAACACCTGATTAAGCCATGACAAATAGCCGTTCTTGGAAATTCCAAGGTGTACATTTAGATTACTTCCTAAAACAGGCTGGGCCGGTCAATTACCGAAACCGGTGGACCAAAAAGACCCTGCCCTGACTTCACCGTAAAGAAATTTCCGTCCGCCCCTCCCTTCCATACAGTACTTCCCCTTCTTTCCTTATAAAAACCTAAGTTTCTTTGCCAATAAATGAGACCTTGACGCGACTCAGACTGACTCTGTCTTTCTTTATGCGCTTGGTCTCGATCCTCTCTCGCCCCCCTTGGTTCTTTTAGGAGGTGCCCTCTCGGATCCCCCACCAAATTACCTGGCCTGCTGGACAGGTCAATCATGCTCGTTATACTTAGAACTTTGTATGTAGATCTTTTCCCAGGCCAGGACTATGCAGGAGGCTTTGCCCTCAAGACTCAGGCAGTGGGGTGCAGTTAGAAGCCCCCAGTCAGCCACATGACCACAAAGGTGGACAGTTGCTGCTAAGCTGTGAGGTTCAGTGGATAGCGGGTATCTCATGCATTTATGACTTCCGATGCTTTCAACTTATAGTGTGTTTATTGTAACAGTAAATCCATTTGTGAGCTAACCGAATATCCCCGTTCCCAAACTGCCTTCTCTGTATCTGAAAATAACTCACTCATGTTTTCTCTTCCTACTCCTCTTCTGCTTCCTCTCTTTTCTACTTCTTCCTCTTCTTCTAATATTCCTCTTCCTTTCCTCCTCTTCTCCCTCCTTTCCATCTCTTCTTCCTCCTCCTCCTCCCTTTCTCCTCTTCCTCCTCCTCCCGCTGCTGCTTCTCCTCCTCCTCTTCCTCCGTCTTTTCCTTTCCTTCCTCCTCTTCCTCCTCCTCCTCCTTCTACTTCTCTTGCAGTGTAGGAGATTGAATTCAGGGTCTCATGTTTGCTGGGTAAGACCTCTATCACTTGAGCCACACCCCCAATTCCTTTTGCTTTTAGTTTCTTTTATTAGATAAGGTCTCTTCTTTTGCCCAGGCTGACTGTAGATCCTAATCCTCCAACCTTCACCTGCCAAGTAGCTTGGATTACAGGCATGTGTCATGATACATGGTGAATTAGTGGGTTTTCTCATCCAGATCTTACCAATGAAGGCAGAAAGCATGTGTCTTCTTTTCCATAGTGGCCACGGCATGCAGCTGGTACCAGCAGTAACAAGAACTTAACAAATATTCATTAGACCATGACGAGACAAAAAACAGATTCAAAACACAAAAGATAAGGCTGTGATGAGCACTGGCCCAGTGATGGTGGCCAGCTTACCCAGGATGAGGCTCTGAGGTCAAACCCAAGGCCTGTCCACACTGCTCTCACTCTGCTCCAAGGATTCTGTCATGTTTAGCTGATTGACCTTCCTCCTGGAACTAAAGCATACCATCCACATCCTCAACTGGAACCAACAAGAGCTGGAAATTAAGCTTAACTCTACACTCATTCAAGTTTCAAAGCCAAATTCTAGAAAGCTCTGATCTTTTTATTTTTTAAGTAGGTAGCCTGGATCTAGGCTTCTTTTCTACCTGAATATTTTAGAAGAGTTCAATAGATCAGTTCAACATTCATTTATCTTGGACTGTCATTTTTATCTATCTTTTATACAGGTTTATACAATTCAAAGGAATTATAATGCTCATATTATTTCCTCATTGGTTAATAAATCATTAAGAAGTTAGTTTGACGGGACTTTTTAAGATGGGGGGATCAACCTTTATTGAAGTTGTTAAAAGCAGATTTTCCTCTTAAACACTGAGGTAAGTTTTTATTCAGTTTTGTTTTGTTTTGTTTTGTTTTTACAGAGTGAAACCTAAATATACAAACACACCATTGCCTCCTAATTTCTATTGTTTGAAGTCTTTGATTAAATACAATTCCCTGTATAGCTTATCTGAGTTCCCACGGGTAGTACCTAAGATTGCATTGACCATTCAAAGCCATTCAGCAAGTAAGATATGAAAAGCCTGGGACACTTTGCAGCAAATAGTGAAAGAGCATTCAAAGTTTTGGTCCTCCACAGCCACAAAGAGATGTAGGGTATACTTACAGAATGGCTGAGTCTACTCCCTGCAGGCTATACCCATCATGGTGGCCTTTCCTCCCACCTTGATAAAGATCTTTCACCTCACAAGTGGCTCCAGAACTCAGGTAATGAATCTTTGAAACGAAGTTGTTTGGAGACAATAACTATTATCTTCTAGGAGTCAACAAACTAGCTGTCAGCCAGCCTTACATTTGGATACTCGTGAAAAGACATAATATGACAGTTCACCAGTTTGTGTGATAAGAGGAAACTAACTTACAGCAAACAGTCCATGCCAGTTAAGAAGTCACTGGCACTATCAGACAGAGGGAGCAGAAGAGCCTAAATCATTGTCAATGATCAGTTTCCACTGTGCACTTTCTCACCCTCATTTTGCTCATGAGCTATAAACAGGGAAACTTCTGCAAGTGAACCAGTCAGCAACCATCCCAAAGCCTCAGAATGGAGGAGAAGAGAACTGATCTAATACATTCCAACAATAAATTCCTACGTGTGTTACTCCAAACCCATGCCAAATCGATCCATTTCATGAGGGCATAATCTGTAAAAGATTTCCACGGTTGAATGTTTCAACTCAGTACTTTTGCTGCTCTGACACTGAGACTTGTCCCGTTGTAACATAAGATGGCCATGTACAGAGAACAAGGTCTGGAGCTCAGGCCGCCTGGCCCTCCTCTGTTCACTACTCAGGGTTGAATCTTCTGTACCTTATTCTCTGAATCAGGAAATCAGGAGCGGAACCTCTCTTCTGAAGTTGTGTTTAATCACATATGTGCACACATGAACACATGCCAACACACACACACACACACACACACACACACACACACACACACTGCTCTAAAGAGTATGTACAGTTTGCCTACTTAAGAAATAATTGATAAACACTCTTGAATCCCCCAAAAGGAGTATAGTGAAGTATCCCCCAAATGAAAGGTACAAGGAAAGAAGTTTCTAGAAGCAAAAGAAGAGCCTATTGATTAAAAAATTTATGATCAAACTAAAGGGAAGGAACCAAGGACAGCCAGAAAGGAAACCCACAGTTCATAGAAAATGAAGAGTGTAAGCCACAGAATCAGAGAAGAGAATGTAGCAAAGGGCAGGGGGGTTGGCTGAGTGGTTGAAACTTCTAGAATGAAAGGTTCTGGATAAGAATGGAGCCTGGCATGGACTCAAGCTCCAGGCATACCCCAGGCATTGGTGGAGGCATAGGATTCCCTAGAGAAGACAATCTGGTTGGACATAACCCGTTGTTCTCTGAGAGAGAGAGAAGCTCCAATATGAGCAGCAGTGCTCACCACAGTGACCCAGGGCCCAGTGGCAGGATGCCTGCCCCATGCCCTGACAATTCCCACCTAGGAGTGTGTCTGCCCTGCCTCGGGGCCAGTTCAGGCCTGCCATTGTACACAACAGCCCTTGTTTCCTCCTCTAACAAGCAGCTCAATATCCAACCTCCATGGGAACCTAGTCCTAGAGGCACACCTAGTCCTAGAGGCACAGGCACAATGGAGGGGAAGGCTGCCCAGGCAAGCATTTGGAAAGGAGCTGAGATCACAGCAGGCAAATCAGCCATGAGGGTGTGTCTGCAAGGAATCCTTAGCTGGGTTTTGGAAAGAGGCCAGTGCAGGTGGGCGGGGCACTTCCATAACCAATTTGAACATCTAATAAAGCTGCCTGTGGTGGATAGATGGCTTCTGATTTGACATCTGCAGCAGAATAAGGGGCTGCAAATTCAATGAATAGTCTCTGGTCAGAGAAACAAGGTCAAAAGCTTAAGTTTCTGTACTTCCAGTGGTTCCTTGTATCTCCAGTAAGTATACTAAATTAAAAGACATCCTAGAGTTTTCTCTCCTTCCCTTACCTCCTAAAGGCATTTGTGGTCCCTATGGAGTTTGCAACCTCCTGTAAGGCAGTCAACACTTCTCAAACTCCTTGCTTCAGCTGCAACATTTAGGCATCATGTCTATAATCCTAGGTACTCAGGGAACTCAGAACTGGAGGATCACCAATTGAGGAGGGAAGGGGAGAAGAGGGGAGAAGAGGGGAGGGAAGAAGAGGGGAGGGGGAGAATAAAGGAGAGGAGAGGAGGGGAGAAGAGGAGAGGAGAGGAAGGGAGGGAGAGGAGAGAAGGGGAGAGGAGAGGAGAGAGGAGAGGAAAAGAGAGGGGAGGGGGGAGGAAGGAAGGAAGGAAACCCTCATCTCTCTTCCTCGTTCTTCACAGGCTGAGTGGACATCTTTCTGTGGCCAGTGGGCCAGAGCACAAAGCCTCAGCAGTCCAAAGACTGGAGCACCTCTGGAGTTTTCAGCTCACTTTCCCAGAGCCTGCTGACCCCCACCCGCCCTGCTCCCGTCAGGTTCTGGGATGTCTTTTCTATTGCCAAGCCTTGTGAGATGTCCTGGATGGGTTACAGTAATGTCCATCTCCACATGAGCGATTTAGAAGACAAATGGAATCAGCAACTTAAGGCTTGGTTGGGGCTGCAGGTGAAAGGAAATATAAAGCATAATCATATCTGCAGAGAAAATAATTCCTATGCATAGGAGGTTTAGACAAGAAGCTTGTTAGCCACAAGGAAAAGTGAACTTGGCAGCCCCAGAAGAGAGCCCCTGGCCTTCACCTTACAAAGGACTGCATACCTAGCAAAGACAAGGCAGGTAGGGGTCATACTTGACCCCTACATGCTGGCGTTGTCCCTATATTACTTAGGTGAGTGCAAATTCAACATTGTGCCTCAGACCATGGCAACGAGGATTAAAATGAGCCATGAAGTGTCTGGCTCAAAATAAATCAAAGTACAGGACACAGAAAGTGCTGGAAAGATGTTTCTTGCCCTTCCTCCTCCTCCTCTTCCTTTTAATCATAAGTAGAATTGTGCTGCATATAATGAGACTTTGGTCAATGATGACCACGTGTGCAACACTGGCCCAGGAAGGAAATGCCATCCAATGGCAGCGCAGCATCTCAGTGTGAGTAAGTACCCGGATGGCCGCACACCAGAGGGCCTGGCACACAACACATCTCTCCACATCTGTGTGCACCACTGCATGGTACTTGGTGGTGCAGCTAAGTCACTGAAATTTAGAACTTGAAGGATTGTTTTTTGTCTGTCATGGGTCTTGAACTCTGGGCCTGGGCACTGTCCCTCAGCTCTTCAGCTCAAGGTGAGCACTTTACCACTTGAGCCACAGTACCACTTCTAGTTTTCTGGTGGTTTATTGGAGATACGAGTCTCATGGACTTTCCTCCCAGGCTGACTTTAAACTGCAATCCTCAGATTTCAACCTCCTGAGAAGCTAGGATGACAGGCATGAGCTACTGGCACCTAGCTTGGAAGGAATTTTTTTAAGTCAACTGTACTAAAATACTCACAAGGAAACTAAAACCAGTATTTATTTCATTTAGTCATTCATTTATTCATATATCCCAAAAGTATTGCCACACCCATAGCTCACACCTGTAATCCTAACTATTCAAGACGCTGAGATCTGAGGATCATGGTTTGAAGGCAGCCCAGGCAGGAAAGCCCAAACATGACTCAACTGGTAGAGCACCAGCCTTGAGTACAAAAAACAAACAAACAAACAAAAAACCAAGTGACAGAGTTCCCATGCTGAGTTCAAGCCCCAATACTGGCAAACAATGAATACTAAATTTGTGAACAAATAATAATTTCAGCTCTCTGTGCCTCAATAACTTCGAAAGTAAATTAGGAAAGTTGTCTGAGGTTCCCTCAAAGATTTGTTACACAATGGTAGTTCTCTGCTTGCCTCTGAACTACTTATCCAATTCCTGATCCTTCAAAACACACATTGTACTCACTGAAGTTCCCCAAGAAAGAACAAATTAATGCCTATTCATCATCCATCCAAGAGAGCCAAGCCAGATTTCTGTTGCTATCACTCAGACTGTAAGAAAATACAATACTCCCTCTAGCCCCAGAAGCCAACAGCGAGACTTCCTGTGCACGGAACCATTTCAACTAATTACAAGCCTCTTGGCTCAGGTGAGCCATGGCAAGATGCCTGCAAACCAGTTGATTAGCATGAAGGAGTTGAGGAGGACACATGCCTTGTAGTGTTCAATAGGACCGATGATTGTAACCCCAGGGGATTGGCTCTGGACCCCCACCTCTTCAATGACGCCCACCCTCATAGGCAATGATACCTCATTTGTATGCAACGCTACAATTTAAATCAGCTCTGGTCAGTTATAATGCCTGGTATGGTATAATGCTGTATAATTAGTCTTTTATCATGTTTTTAATTTTTAATGCTTCAAATTAATCTTAATGCACCCTTCCCCCCCCCCCCCCGCTAATGCAGGCTGGAAGGGAACAAGAGCAGCGTCCCTCATTTATGAAACGGTCATCATGACGTAATCACCATCCCATTCAAGAACATTGTCACATGGGGCATCTACATAATTGAGTCCCATACCAACTCTTTTACGTGGCCTTTGTTCTTTCCACTTTTATGGTTAGAAAAAGTGAAACCCAAAGGCTTGGAGTGACATCCCCAAATCAGAACACTACAGGCGTGGCCACAAGTCCAAGGTAACTGCCTCCTCCCAGATGCATGGAGGAGTCCCTCTAAGTGAACATCTTGAGCAAAGCCAACCCTTACCATGCGGCTGTGCTTCTCTGTCCAGGGCTGTGGATGGCTTTTACGTTTGTAAATGGTTCAAGGAAATTAAAAGGTAATCTCAGGACAAATGAATAGTAGTTACTTCAGCCTCTGGAAATGAAGTCTAACTAGGACCCAGTCACACTCCTCTATTGATGGAATTAGCTAAGGAAACTTGTCCATTATGAGGATGGTATCCAGCCATTGCAAAAACAATCTATGGAACCTAAAATACGTACTGTCTCTCTCTTAGAGAAAAATAATCATAATAAAGATGATTGATCCATAAGTGATTAATTATGCAGGTCTTTTAAGAGCAAGGTATTTCATTGGAGAGGGCCAGGGAAAAAGAAGGAAGGCAGGCAGGACAAAGGTGCTTCAAAATAAGAGACATGGGTAGGAAAAAAATCCATGAGGCTCTTATCTCTAATTAACCAGCAAAAAGCTGGATGTGGACCTGTCCTGATAAATAAATGAATGAACAATTTAGAAAGAAAAACCAAATTATGCAACGAGGGTCATGGAGTAACCTCGGCTCTTGGAGCCTCCAGGCAGAGGATTTCCTCATCTACACAGGAGCCCTGCTGTCCTGAGCTCACAGAAGAGAGAAAATGGGGGCTGTGAGCAGCCTCCCTGCTCACCTCTCACACTGGCTGTGCTCACTGCCAGGGAGGCAAGACACCTTGATTTTGTTTCTGTTATTATTAGTATTGTTGTTGTTGTTGTTATCTTTAAGTAATCGACAAATGGATTTCAACCCAACATGTCAGTTTATGAGCCCAGTACATCTTAATGTCACCTCTCTCACCATTCTCCTCCATCCCAATCCCACCCATCCCCTCAATTTTCCTGAGTATTCTGGAGTATTATGGCTACATTCTCTAACCCTTCCTCTCTTCATTCATCTGCCCCTCCCCTTGACCTCATTCCTGCCCCTGTTAAACTTCAAGTGCCAGATCTGTCACCTGCACAAGGACAGCCATCTCAGGTCCCCACCTGGCTCCATTGGCTCTTTTTCTCTTCTCACATCTCATCGGGTTGAGCTCAGATGAAAATATCCTGCCAGCCACCTCAGTCAACCCTCACCTTTGACTCCTCAACTAGTACTGTGCTATGCTGGGGACATACAGGTGTGGCCTGGATGGGTGGCTTCTGAGGGAGAGCTTCACCAGGATGGACTCTACAGAAAGAGCCACAGGCAGACAGGCTGCAGCTTGCTGGGGTGGGTCCTGTCATCCATCTCGCTGAGAAGCCAAATAAACACAGTATATATTTCTCTCTCTCTTCTCTCTCCCTCTCCCTCGCTCTCTCTGCCAGTAGGGGAGGAGCCAGTCAATGACACACACCATCAGCATCTATGTACAATTCTGGATTAAGTGAAAAATTGAGGCTTTCCTAAAACAACAAAGAAAAGCTTTGCTTGCTGGAATCCATGGAGGAGGGGGGGGGTGGCTGCCAAAAACTAAAAAAAAAAAAAAATCACAGCAGCAATCCAGGCAGAAAGAAATGGAGCTGCTGGGTGCCAAAATCCCAGCTTCCTGTGGAGAGCTGTGGGGGGCAGCCCAGCCCCTCAACTCACCCTCTGCCCTGGGTCCCTAGTTAGACAAAGAGCGCTGTGTGTATCTTACAGGAAAAAGAAGAAAAAGATCCTTGCCATTTGTGCAGTAGGTGAAATGTGGAAAATTTGACCTCAGGAAATGAATAGCCCCGCAAAAATGCAGCAGGATTAGTCTTTAGAGTGATGTGCCCCCCTCCCCACCCGTCCCTGTCCTCAGCCCTGCCTGGGAAAGTCCTTTATTATCAGTAGAATAATGTCTTGTGCCAAATGAAAGGTCGTTTCAGGTCATCTTGGAGATGAAAGGCCCCCCTAAACATGTTTTTGAAGGTGCTGGAATTGGCGAGTTTGCATACCTGTGCAGAGAGAGAGAGAGAAAGAGAAAGAGAGAGAGAAGGGGGGTGAGTGGAGAGAGAGGGGTGGGACCAGCATTCTAACAAGAACTTACCAATGCCAGAAAGATGCAAGAAATGTTTCAAAAAGCCAAATGTTGTTTATCATTGTGTGATCCCTAGAGGGGTAAGTAGAATTTCTAATTGTTCTCGTCCATCCACAATTTCGGGGGGGGGGAGAGGGGTGGAGGGAGGGAGGGAGCAGAGAGGGAGGAAAGAGGGAGGAGAAGAGAAGGAGGAAAGAGAGAGGAGAGAGGGAGGAGAGAGGGAGGAAAGAGGGAGGAGAGGGGAGAGAGGGAGGAGAGAGGGAGGAGCTCCTATTGACATTGCAAAAGCTCATGTTCTGGAAACAAATGCTATGTATTTGAGGGGGACTGTTGGGTTCTGACTGGGCTCTGCCCAGGTGTAGGAGAAGGGGGTAGGACAGAGCCTAGAATGGATGAGATATGGGGGTGAAAGCTTGAGAACCATCCTGGTATGGAGGTGCTGTTTACATGTCTCTACAGCCAGCACAGATTTCTTTGTTTGGAGATTAGGGAAGAAAGAAGAGGAAAACAAAAAGAAAAAAGAAAAAAGAAAAAGCTTGCATGCATTTGTTTTCTTTTGCTGTCTACTGGTAAGGGATGGCCTTGGTTGTTGTTTTTGTTGTTGTGTTTTGATTTTTAAATCTACCAAAGAAGATGCATTTTCCTCCTTCGGGTTTTTAATTCAATGCCATTTCAATAAATACAGTTGGCAGTCTCTGAATTCTTGCCAAGTACAATTTTACCCCCTTTCTTTTTGTTCCCAATGCTACTTTTCAATGTCCTGATTTTCCTCACCATTTTCCCTCTAAGAAACAAAGACTCTCCCACCTCCAATACCACAGATGCCAACAGTATTCCACCAAGGAGTGGGAGGTTTGGGTCATAAATCGTTTAGTGCCAGATTCCAGAAGTCTCTACATGAACATCCCTCCATCAATTCTGTACCCCATGGTAGCCTCTGCGTCTCCTCCTCCCCCTAATAGACAAGTTTCACCTTCCACCCCTACTCTTACCACACCCACCAACAATCCAGACAGGAAAGACCCATCACAGAGATAGATCTCTTATTCAACCTGTCCTGGAGAACAACTGGACAATGGACATATGCAGGACACAGCCATCCTGCAATGCCTCCACACATCCCTCAACACACTTGTCTCACTCCATCATAAAAGTAAATGTGACCCTGTGGGTCAGCCCCTGTATGGTGCTGACTTACCCCAACTTTCCTTGGCCCTGTTCATGGAAAGATGTCACAGGACAGTTCTAGGCAGCTACAAGGGCATCCCAAGGGCATAGCCTCTAAACCTGGCTCTAAATGAAGACTTCATGAGCAACATTAGTTTTGATGTTTCAACAACATCAAAAGAGAAACATGGGAAGGTGACAGAGCATGTTCTCAGGCTAGCTATTGACAATATTCGAGTCTATTTCTGATTATAGTCACCAAATCTACCATTTTTTTATTGATTTGACCATTTTAGTAAATGATATGTGTTAAGTCTACAAATATGGAGCACCAGGCCAACGGCCATGCATAGGGGCTTTGTCTGCATTGGTGCACTAGGGTGGCATCGTTCCTCAATCAGTGTAAGTTACATCCACATCTCCAGATTTGTTTCCATGAACTATACTAGAAAAATGCATCTTAACCAAAGACAGATATATGCTATCATAGATACAAGATCATATATAGTGTGTGATACAGACTATATATCATTGTATGATTCAATTCATACAGAGCTAAAGGCATAAAAATAACTTAAATGGATATTGTTCAAAATGGTGGTCATTCTGGAAGGTAGCACCTTGGAAAGACCTTAACTTATAAGACACTTTTTGGAGTGCTGAAAGCATTCCATTTCCTGATGGGAGTGGTATGTATAGGGGGACTCATGTGTATAATATTTTGCCATTGGATTTTATACTTTCCAGTATGTGAGTCATTCCTCACCAAAAAGAAAAAAAAATCTACCAAGTAAGTTCAGTGATCATTGGTGACTTATTTAAAATCCATTATTTTTGCCAACTTCAAAAAAAATCTGTAGGGAACAGAAAATGGATTCTTTGCCCTGTTCATTATGAGAACAAAATCAAATGTGAATAATTTAGTGACAGGTTGAGGTTTGACATCTCAGAGCATTTGGGGCCTAAATTTTTCAGAAGCTCTCTGTTTCACAGTTCCCCTTGGCACTCCAGGGCTTCACACCATCAGAATTCAGATATCTGCACTTGGCAATTTTATATGTGGATGTCTACACATCACGTTCTAACAGCACATCAAAACTCGTTATGTTGGAAGCATGTTCGTTATCTCAAAATAGCCACCTTCTTAACCACCCGCCTCCACCGAATTCCTTCACCTTGTTCTATTTTTGTGTCAGAGAATTTCTCCTCTTCTCATTACCCGCTTGGAAATTTGTCTTTGAGTAACTCAGCTGTGCTTTCATACTGACTTTCCACATCTCTCACATCCTTCTCTTGGCCACCCCTCCTATGAGCGTATTAGCAATGAACACATAATTAGTGTTCTGGTTCCTGTCTCTGCCTCCACAGCACCACCGAGGAAATCTTCCCTCTGTGCTCCTGATAGTCCTCTGCTGCTGCAGCACAAAACCCGTCCTCCATGTGATGTTCAAGGCTTCCTCTAGCCTCCTCTCCCCACACCTCCACCACAACCCTACTGTCAATTCCTGTGCTGGTGAGGTGCATACTCCTCCCCCACCACCTGCTTGTGCCTTGAATCCTTCCTGTTGGGTCTTCGTCCGTCCCACAAAAGACGGACGGGGTCCGAGGAAAGGTATGTGCGGCGCTAGCCCATTCCCTAGTCTCCCTCAGCTCAGGAGACAATCAGACACAGCAGGGAGCCAAATCCAGCAGGTAGAAAAACTCGTTTATTAACAGAGAGCAGCCCCTATTTAAAGACAAAGAGGGTGGGTGGTATGGTAAGGGAGGAAGAGGAACCAATCACTGTCAAGGTCACACCCTATCATTCACCTGAGCCTTCACGGGCTGGTTAGGTACTGATCAGAAGATCAATTGGGGTCTGCCCACTCTACTCTCTCCCAGAGCCATCTTGGCTGGCCATGTGCTCTTCAGTAAATTAGGCTCTGCCCACTCTCCCCCTCCCAACGCCATCTTTGCTGCCCATGTGCTCCACACTTCCTTTCTATGACATCCAAATATTGCGTACCCCCTAACGACAAAACATTCACCGTCCCCCTGAGATGATTTCTGGGAAATGGCTTTCCCCATTGAAATGCCTGTGTGGTTCTATGAGTGGTCAGGCAGGTAATTCTCACCTATGCCAATGTCTCCCAGTGTTCGCTGCCCCTTTTATATTGTGGTTTTGTTATCAGTGTTGGCACACATCAGTTTATAAATACAATGCATCTTGATCATGCCAAACCTTCATCATTCTCTCCCAACCCTCCCAAAACCAGCCCTGTTCTCAATTCTTGGTTTCACAGAATACGTGTTAAGTATTATGGTTGCCTTCCTCTCTCCATTCATCCACCCTCCCTCCCCTTGACGTTCTCATACTTTTAAAGTGCCAGTTTCCTGGTATTCATTTCGTTGGACTATGAGTTTGTTTTCCAGAGGAATTTTACCATCCGAATTCTCCCCTGCAAATACCATACTTCAGTTAATACATCTGTGTACACTTGCATACAAACTGTGTCTGTTTACTTGTACACTTATGAATTAGTTTCTCATTTCCATGTGTGAAAGGCCTTGTCTTCAAAAAGTAAAATAAAAAAATTCCAAGTTGATGAACTCCAAAGCCAAGTGTTATTTTTCTCTATAACTCAAGTGTCTCAATGAAGATCTGCTCAGAAGTAGAATTCACAAATTACTAAGTTTTAAACATCAGCAGGGAATCTATGTTATGTTTGCATTGCATTTAAATTGTCCTTACTAGGATGTATACCAACAAAACAATGATGACCCTTTATGTTTGCACAGGCTTATGCCCCACTTATACTATCTCCTGATTCCCCTACCTTTCAAGTGAAGACAGGAGCTTTTATTGGGGCCATTTCTTAACAGAGCAAAGCCATATTCTGGAGACAGACAGTCCAATTCCCTTTGGAACAAAGTGGTGAGTGCAGAAACAAAGTTTTCCAACTCTGGCAGACCTGAAGTCAATGCCAGTTCATGTGATTACCTACCTCTGAATTACTTCTTGTGTAAGAAGATGGGGCTGCAGAGGTGCCCACCTCCTATGTGTTGTGAAGATGATTTGAGGAAATGCCAGGCATCAGGTGCTGTGCAGAGGAAAATGTCATCAGTGGCACAACTCCCATGCTGTATCCAGAACCTCCCCCTACACAGCCTCCCCCCAAGCCCCCACCTAGCCCCCACTGCTCCCACCGGGCCCCTTCCTACACCACTACCCACCACCACGCCCCCCCATCCCCACCGCGTGGGACTCCCCACTCCCTGCTGGCCAGTCACCCCCTGACCTGGGCTGCCCTCCAGCTGGGCTAGACACCCCTCCACCACTAATGGGATCCTGGCTGCACAAGGCCTCTGCCGGCTCTGCAGGCCCGGGCGACAGCGCCCTCCAGCATCCGCTTGCGGAGCAGCACCTGCCGCCCTGTCCAGGAGGGGCAGGCCCGGAGCCTGGCCAGGCAGCTTCTCCTGTCAGCGGCCCCTCCAGGCAGTGTCCCCACCTGACCAGGCACAGGGCCTTGCCCGGCCTCCCTGCCGGTGCCAAGCGCCCTCCTCGCAGGATGCTCTGAGATGAGGGTGAAGTTGGCCCAGTCTGCCTCTAACTGAGAGCCTCCGGGACCACGAGGACCGCCAGGACCGTGGAGTGGTGGGCGTTAGGTGCAGTCAGGGTGGGGGCCAAGGCTGGGCTGGGCCCTCCCACCCTTGGCCCTGCTGACCCAGCGACCCCACGACCCCGGCCCTGCAAAGGGCAGCGGGTGACCCACAAGCTTCGTGCTCTGCTCCCTGGAGAGCCACGGAAGGGCGGCCGGGAGCACAAGGCAACGTTCACACCCAGCACTCACACCACAAACACTATCACACACCACACATGGTCACGATCACACCACAAACCAGACACACCACACATGCTTTCACACACATTCAATCACACCACACACACTACATGCTCACACTCATTCAATCACACCACACACACGCTCACACTCACACACCATACACCACACTCACACCACATACTCTCACACTCACACTCAATCACACCACACATAAGACATACGCTCACACTCAATCACACCACACACACGCTCACACTAACACCACACTCCCACCATACACACCACACACGCTCACACTCAATCACCACCAACTACACTCACACCATACACGTTCATACTCATAATCACACTACACACACCACACACGCTCAATCACACCACCCCCACATCACACACACCACTCACAACACACATGGTCATACTCATACCACACACCACACACCATACATGCTCACTCACACACCATACACGCTCACTCAATCATACCACCCACACCACACCTACACCACACTCATACATTACACACACTCACACTCAGTCATACCACACTCACACCACAGACACACTCAGTCATACCACACACACACCACTCACGCTCACACTCACCACACACCAAACACACCACACCCACTACACTCTCACTCACACTCAATCACACACACCACACATGCTCACACTCAATCACACCAACCATACACCACATGCACCACTCACACCACACATGATCACACTCATACCACACCACACACCACACACACACACCACACACGCTCACACTCACACACCATACACCACACTCACACCACACACTCTCACACTCACATTCAATCACACCACACACACCACATATGCTCACACTCAATCACACCACACACACGCTCACACTAACACCACACTCACACCATACACACCACACATAATCACACCACCCACACCACACACCACCCACACTCACACTCACACACACACCACACACTCACACAACCCCCCGGTCTGTCACCTGGAATTGTAAGATGTTAATGGAACAAAAGCACAGAACGCAAAGGCTGACATGGCAAACACAGGCTCAGTCACCTATAGACCTGATACCAGTTGGATCTATAGGTGACTTTGAAGCTCTCGAATGCAACCGTCGTAGACAGATGATCTCATAGAATAAAATGTTGTTTCAAGGTACAATTTTATCTATTTAGACAGATGCTTTCACATCCATGTCAAGACACTCATGATGGGAAATGTGTCCATTAAACATCTAATAACTTTTCCCACACATGTAACAGTGCTGGGTACATAAAACATGGACTTTCTTTATTCACAGAGTGAATATAATAGTTTGTGGCAATTACAGATAAAAAGTACAAAAGAATTAATATAATACATTTTAACAATGAAAAGATAACATAGCATGTAAAAAGTTCTCAAAGGTGAGAAAAAGCATATTTGTCAAAATGGGAAAAAAAAGGGTAAATTTAAGGATTAAAGAATGTTCAGCTGGGTGCCAGTGGTTCACGCCAGTAATCCTAGCTAGTCAGAAGGTTGAGATCTGAGGATTGCAGTTCAAAGCCATCTTGGACAGGAAAGGCTGTGAGATTCTTATCTCCAATAAACCACTCAGAAAACCAGAAGTGGCCCTGTGGTTCAAGTGGTAGAGCACTAGCCTTGATATGAAGAACTAAGGGTCAGAGTTCAAACCCTACGACTAAAAAAAAAGAATGTTCAATTTGTTGCTACGTCCATTTTTAGGTTTATTCATGTTCTTCCCTATTTTTAGTATCTCAAGTCTTAATAAGTGGACTTTTATTGATGAGTGAGAAGCTAAACTTCATAAAGACCACCTCTCATAATTCTTTGGCCCTATTAGAAAAACCGGCATGATGATTATACATAGTAAGAATTCTGGGACTTCCATGTGACATGTGACAGTATTTACATAGTTTGAGTGTAAGTAGCAAAATAGAGAAAAACATGTTTAAAATAGCATCAATACCAGGACAGGAAAAAAAATGAAGAGAAACACAGTAATTCCTATTGCATGAAAAAAAAATACACAAATTGGGCAAAAAAAAGTGTCAGGGGCTGGGAAGGTGGCTCAGTGGTAGAGCACTTGTCTTGCATGCCTGAGGCCCTGGGTTTGATTCCTCAGCACCACATAAGCAAAAAGAAAATATCCGGTGTTGTGGCTCAAGTGATAGATCGCTAGCCTTGAGCTGAAGAGCTGAAGGACAGTGCTCAGGCCCAGAGTTCAGGCCCCATGACCAGACCCAACAAAAGAAAAATTAAAGAGAAAAAGAAAATTTGATACACACTATAAAAATCCTGAACTGAAGCTGGGCGCCAGTGGCTCACATCTGTAATCCTAGCTACTCAGGAGGCTGAGATCTGAGGATAACGGTTCAAAGACAGCCCGGGCAGGAAAGTCCATGAGACTCTTATCCCCAATAAAACCACTAGAAAACTGGAAATGGTGCTGTGGCTCAAGCAGTAGAGTGCACTCACCTTGAGCTGAAGAGCTCAGGGACAGCAACCAAGCCCAGAGTTCAAGCCCCACGACCGACCCTTCCAAAAAATATCCTGAACTGAACATAGCATATATGTATATATGTGAAATAACATGGCAAAATTCCTTTGTGTAATACACACTTAAAAAATGAATGATAGGAAAGTAATATAGGCTCTTCTGGGTGATCAGGTACTAGCAGGAGGGAAGAAGGCCAAGGAGAGGGCAAATTAAGTACTTTACACACATATGAAAATAGAACAAAACTTATTTTCAATTATTTGTATGCATGTATGGAAATGTCTGAGAGTTAATATAATAGAAGCCAGGCACGGGTGGCTCACGCCTGTCATCCCAGCTACTCAAGACGCTGAGATCTGAGGATCGAGGTTCAAAGCCAGTCTGGGCAAGGAAAGTCCCTGAGACTCTATCAACAATTAACTACCAGAAAACTGGAAGTGGTGCTGTGGCTCAAGTGGTAGAGCTCTAGTGTTAAGCTAAAGAGCTCAGGGATGGTTCACAGGCCCAGAGTTCAAGTCCCACAACTGACAAAAGAAAGAAAGAAAGAAAGAAAAAAGACAGTACATTTGGCTTTAAATCTAATATATTAAACTTTATTCTTAGGAGTAAATAACCAAGCATTTCTCAGTTTTCTGAGGTCTCTTTATCAGTGTAATTATTTCAGTAGTTTATCTAGACATAAGTCAAGGTTTATCCCATAAATAAGAACACAATTTAATCCAAAATTACTGACTCTTAAATGCCATCTTATTTTCTTATAGCTATGATGGTATTTTTTCCTCCAAGACTGAATAAATAATACTAAACTAAGTGGGTATCCAATGACTCACCTGTGCACTTGAAAATTTCACTTTTGGATTGTTATCTATCTCCCATAAGCCTTCATTGAAACCTTTTTGTTTATTTGGTTTGCCATACTTTTCCTTATTTTCTGAGTAAGGAAATATAACCTTTGGTCCTAAAAAAGCACTAAAACAGATGAAGATAATAAGTGCAATGCAACCTCAAATAAATATATACATATTACATTACTAAAATAACACTATTATGTGATGCATTTTATAAAATAAAATTAAAGGGAAGACAAGGATATAAAGCATGAATTCATTTCAATGAACACAATCTCACCAAGACATGAGAAGGCTCTAAGTACTAGCAGAACAAATGTTGGAAAAGTTTTTTGGGAGGAGTACATGTGCAGATATTAGGGGTTGAACTCAGAGCTTCCCACTATTGCTTAGCTTTTTCACTCAAGGCTATAGTCACTCTACTACAGCCATAGTTCCACTTCCAGCTTGGAACACAAGAGAGCCACACAGACTTTTCTTCCCAGGCTGGCTTAGAATTTTGATCCTTATATCTCAGGCTGAATAGCTAGGAGTATAGGTGTGAAACACCAGTTACCTGGCTTCTAAAAGATTTTTAGGTTCCGTTTCTTTGCAGAACAATAAATGTTTTCTGTTTAGGGGTAGGGATAAGGTAAACTATATTTTATTCCAAATACTACTTTTTTTTTTCATTTACAGTACTAAGGATTGAATCCAGGGTCTCACCGAAACAAGTCAAGCACTAAACCACAGAACTACATGTCAATCTGATATACTTTATTAATTCAGCAATGAGTTCCTAGATTCATAACACCATCTCATGTACATAAACTTTTCTTTTAGTACTGATCCTAGGCCTTGAACTCAGAGCCTGGGTGCTGTCCCTGAACTTTTGTGCCCAAGGCTACAGTTTTAAGCCACTTGAGACATAGCTCCACTGGTTACTGGAAATGGGATTCTCATGAACTTTTCTGCCCAGACTGGCTAAGAACCTCAATTCTCAGATCTCAGCCTCATGAGGCCATTAGAGGCAGGAATCACCAGCACCTGGTCTCATTCAGTTTAATTGAACAGGCTTTTCAGGCCCAGAGTTCAAGCCCCATGAACGACAAAAAAAAAAAAAAACAAAAAAAAAACAAAAAAAAACAATTTCTCCCCCAAACTGGACAAAGCCAGGCTGGGGAGAAAAAAAATCACCAAGTCTGAATAACCAGCAAAGAGATGGTCTGGAAGCATGGTTCAAGTGGTAGAGAACCAGCCAAGCAAACGAACCAAGCTCAATGCCTCAAAGCTCAAGCTCAAACTCTAGTATTGTGAAAAAACAGAAAGTATCTAATTTAAACATCATTATATAATTCTAATTAAATGTGAACAGATTTTCATGTCTGTAATTATTTAATACATTTTGCTAAATGGATCTATCAATCTATTGTTTGAGCACTTTTTCTGTGCCAATAATGAGGGCTTGAACTCAAGGCAAGGCTTCATACACTTGCTGTCTTTTTTCTGCTCATAGCTGGTGTTCTATCACTTGAGTTACACATTCCAATCTGCTTTTCTGCCGGTTAATTGGGATTCCCAAGCACTTTTCTTTGGGCTTCAAACCAAGATACTCAGATCTCAGTTCTCCTAAGTAGCCAGGAGGCTGCAATATTTTAAGAGTCTGGGACCAGTGGCTCATGCCTGTAATCTAGCTACTCAGGAGGCTCAGTCTGAGGATGTTGGTTTGAAGCCAGCCAGGCCGAAAAGTCCAAGGGACTCTCCGATTAACCAGCAAAATCCTGGAAGTGCAGGTGTGGCTCAAGAAGTGGAACACACTAGGCCAGTGAAAAAGCCAAGCAAGAGTATAAGACCTTGAATTCAATATTCAGCATCAGCACACAAAAAATAAAATAAATATTGTAACAGTAAATATACTGCTCAATGTTTGATCTACACAATCAATTCCAAGTATAAGTGGGGTAAAGGATATGTTCAAGACTGATAAGTCAAAAACAAAGCTGATAAAAAAGAACTGTCCATGGGGGTACAATCCCCTGAGATTCCTGAATAGTACATAAATTAGCCTAGAGACCGCACCACTAGTTACCAAGGAACACCTTATGGTAGCTATGATTATGGTTTTCTCTTAGAAATGTTCCATTTTCAAATGGCCTACAAAAAGTGTTTTATATGCAAAATGGAAATAGGACATAATCTTAATTACATTTTGATAGCAAATACAAAAAAATTGTGAAGCCAGGAACCCATGAATCACACCTGTAATCTAGCTATTCAGGAGGCTCAAGCAGAAAGGCCATGAAACACTTATCTGCAATTAACTTTCAAAAAGGTAGAAGTGAAACTGTGGCTCAAGTAGCAGAGCACCAGCCTTGCACCTAAAACAAAAACACTAAAGGAAAATGCCTAGGCCCTGAGTTCAAGTGCTGGTACCAGCTCCACAAAGAGAGGAAACAAAAACACTAAAGGAAAATGCCTAGGCCCTGAGTTAAAGTGCTGGTACCAGCTCCACAAAGGGAGGAAAGGTAAGATGGAAAGAAGGGAGGGGAGGGAGAGAGGAAAGGGAGAGAGAAAGGACAGAATGAAGGAAGGAAAATTGTGAAAGTTCAGAGGAAAAAAACCATCAGAACACAACAGGTTTAGAAATTCTAAAATATAAAAATATTATTCTTTCTCTTTAGTGGTTACATTGTAGAACTTTCCTTTTATTATTTGCTTTTTAAAAACAATGAAAAAATTAAGCAGTAAATCCCAAATCTAACAGTAAACTTATGTGGATTGAATTTCTTTTGCAAATACATAGAAAAGCAGTTATGTCTCTGATTTTACCTTTTTACTAAACAGTATGGATGCCCATAAGAAAGTCCACACAAAGTCACCACAAAATTAAAACTTTTAAGTCAAACCAAAGGGGCCATAATCAAAATATGAAGGCCTATCAGAGACAAGGACATCAAGATCAAGTCATTTATCTTTGTTAAGTAGTATTTTCTAAACAAAACGTTTCATTTTCAACTTATCAACTCTAACTTGCCGCTTCATTTACCTATTATAAAATCACAAAATATGAAACAGAAATCTTAAAAAGGATGTTTACTAAAATTTTATAACAGGCACGAGTGATTCACACCTGTAATCCTAACATGTTGGGAGGGTAAGATCTGAGGATCATGGGTAAAAGCCCATGAGACTTTTACAATTAACTGCCAAAAATTCATAATTGGAACTACAGCTCAAATGGTAAAGTACAAGCCATGAGCAAAAAGAGAGAGAGAAAGAGAGAGAGAGAGAGAGAGAGAGAGAGAGAGAGAGAGAGAGAGAGAGAGAGAGAGAGAGAGAGAGAGAGAGAGAGAGAGAGAGAGAGAGAGAGAGAGAGAGAGAGAGAGAGAGAGAGAGAGAGAGAGAGAGAGAGAGAGTCAGAGACATCAGAGACAGTGTCCAAGCCCTGAGTGCAAGGCCCAGGGTTGGCTCAATAAATAAATAGATGCTATGACAGTAAAAGGTAGAATGTTGGGGAAAGAAGACCAGCAGAAGGAGAAAGGATAAGCTGGGTGCTGGGGGCTCATGCCTGTAATCCTACATACTCAGGAGGCTGAGCTCTGAGGATTACAGTTCAAAGCCAGCCGGGGCCAGAAAGTCCATGATTCTCTAATCTCCAATAAATCAGCAAAAAATTGGAGTAACACTGTGGCTCCAGTGGCAGAACACTAGCCTTGAGTTGAAGAGTTGAGGGACAGAGCCCGGGCCCAGAGTTCAAGTCCCACAACTGACCCTCTCTCCAAAAAAAGTAACATAATTTCAACAATATAAATTATATGCATGTATGAAACTACAACTATGAAACCTCTGTAAATTTACAGTAATTAAAAATTATATGCGTACTATACACTACATATACTATATGGTATTTTTAAAGTTTCTAAAGCTGAACATTAATAAAATTAAGAATAAGAGATAAAAGCAGCAATGTTTGGAGAGTTTGGAGTTTGGAGAGTTCGAAGACATTCTCTCAATTAGCAAAACTAGTCAGCAAAATTCAAACTGAGCTGATCTAAACTTAGTAACACTACAATAATAGCCTTAGAAAAAATATGCAATGTTACTATTAATTTATAAATCCCAGCAAGTATTGCTCCCAAAACAAGTCTTTCAAAGCCATACAATTCTTACTAACATTTTATTCAATACATACATAACATTAGTCCAAGTAATTATTTATGAAAGCACCTTAGCTGTGGCCTAAAGTTCTAAGATAGATGATATCCCTATTTTACATATTCAGAAGGACACAAAGGTAAGTAATTTACTGAAGGTCACATAAAATAGGCAAATGCGACTGCTGTGATCTACTTGAATTAAATCTTGTGTCAAGTGTTACAAAGCAAATTCATCATCAACCCACGACTTTACTTTCCCACCTTTTGGGAGGTATTGACTTTGCAAATGTAAATGGTATACTTAAAAGAACACTGATAATAGCTGGGCACCAGAGGCTCCTGCCTATAATCCTGGTTACTAAGTAAGCTGAGAGGATGAGAGCTGAGGATCACAATTTGAAGCCCGACCAACAGGCAAGACTATAAAACTCTGACCTCCAGAAATGAAGCTATGGCTCATGTGGTAGAGTGTTAGCCTTGAATAGAACACCCAGGCCCTGAGTTCAAGCTCTGGGACTAGCACAAAAAAACCCACTGAAGATCAAAAACATTAAAGGGGTGTGCATGCAGCAGCAGCAGCAGCAGGATCTCTCAGTGGCTCCAAGGGACTGTCACACCTCATGCTGGGCTGTAATTCCTACACAGACTGGCTAAGGATACATTGCATAGGCTTGGCAGGCTTGGATCCCGCTGGTTTTTAAGACCTTTAAACAATAGCCCAGGACAATTTACCAAAATCACAACTTTTTTTACTAACCAGATATTTTTGTAAACAGACACAGAAGGCTTAGTCTTGTAACTATCTCCAACAGATGCAGTCTCAACACTTGCACACCTGTTAACACTATTTTTTGTGCTTTTTAAAAAAATTATTATTATTTTATCTATTTTGCCTCATTTTTCTTAAACTGACTCTGGAATCTTGATCTTAAAAGGGGGTTTATGGGTAAAGGTCCATCTTCTGTAACTTTTCAAGCTGACTTCAAGGGCGTTGATCCTACCTAGCCAGGAACCTATAACCTTAGCCTATTTTACAAAGAGTTTATCAGGGTTAGATGTCATTAAGAACAATATTTTAACTTTTGACAACTGCACAGACCTTTTCTCCAGCTACAGCAGTGTAGCTTGTTTAGCACTTTGGTTTGCAAAAACATCTTTTTGGATGACTTAGGAATGTGATCTCTAGTGACCCTAACAATGCCTGTTACCTTTGCAGGCCTTTAGACATATATCAATGGACTCTCAGGTTTACAAACTTTTTCCTGAGCAGATGAATTTCATGTAGCTGATGTCAACTCAAAAGTTACGGCCAATTAGAGCTTTTGGCACATAAAGGGCTTGAGATATAAACTATTCCCCACATTTTATAACATTAACTTTACTATCACAGGGGACTGGCAAGTTCCTGTCCCTTACAAGGTAGTCATTAGGCATGCTTAAAAACTGTCTTTCCATGACCTCCCGGCTCTGACCAGTTTTGAAGGGCCACACACAAATGACTCTAGGATCTGACATTTCTGCCATCCAAGCAGTGGCTTACTGCCCCTGGATGCTCCTCCATTGCTCTTGTCCCAGGTGTGTCTTCTTTACACTGTGATAAATTCCTCATTGGCATTTCCCTCAGCGGGTCACTGGACTTGAACTCAGGGCCTGAGTGCTGTCCCTCAGCTCTCCAGCTCAAGGCCAGCACTCTGCCACTTTGAGTCCCAAAGTAACTTTGCTTGCTCTGTCAGCACTATGCTGGCTGAGTAGAGGTGACAGTATCACAGGAACCTTTTTCTTCCCGGGCTGGCTTCGAACCAGTTTCAGATCAATGAGTCTTACAAACGGCCATTTTACTCCAATTAAAAGCAACAATGTGGTCAACATAGAAGTAGCTTTTAAGCATGCTCTTACCTGAAACTTACTAAAAGCCAAAGTTACATCTAACAAACTTGTAAGAATCCTCTGTGCTTTGCTCTAGGCTTGCTGGAAACTGTTAAAAAAAAAAAAAAACCTATAAGAGCAAACTAGAATAGCAATTATTTTGGTAATCCTAATTTTTCCTTTGTGCACATTGAGGCCAATGTTAAGAACAATTTTACATTTAAACTTTATATCCAAAAATCCATTCCTAATTTTTTAAAGTCTCTTATTAACCACTTTTAATATTTCATTCTTTAGTATTCATTTGCATTTAAAAAAATCTCTTAAAATCTTGAGGTCAAGTTGTCATTCATTGTCTCTTGGCTGCTTGTTTTTACACATTAAAACTTTTAAACTCAAATGACCATTTTTCCTTAATGCAAGCATGACAGTCACCATCACATACCAAGAAGCTAGACTTAAAACCTTTATAACTTTTTAAAACATCCTAATTGTAGAACATAATTGAAAGCAAGTCACATTATACAAATAAACTTTTTAACTCTCTTTTTAAGTCCAAGGGACAGTTTTAGCAATACTACAGATCATCACATCACTAATTTTAACCATCATATTTCAGTGTCTATCTACAGGGAAAAGGGACAGAACAAAGATGGGCCACTTGGCTCCTCCTATGGAATGGGCACATACCCAATCTGACTCTTTAGGGTTAGATGAACTGCATTTGTGCGAGCTTGCCCTCTTTTACCATGCGTGGACTCCTCCCAGGGCCTGTCAGTTGAACTGCACTTCTGCCTGTCCACTCCTTACCTCTAAAGATAGGTCTTCTAAGTTTTCCCTTTTCTTATCTCTTGGTTCACGAATGAAATACACAGTTTTAGACAGACAGAATAGGTAACATCTTTGACAGTGTTAAACTAACCTTTACATTTAAATTTCTAATATTTATCCCCAAATTTTAGCCAAGGGAACTAAATCCCAAACTGCCAATGCATTTTTGTTAAGCCAGATAACTTGATTACAGTATAAACGGCCTTATTCATTTAAAAATATTAGTTTTAAAAATACCAGATTTTCTAATTTGCAAGTTAAAGAATCTTTAAAAAGCCATTTAAAACAATGTGAAGATTCTTTAAAAATTTGGTAATGTCCAGACCTCATAACCTTTTATATTTTAAATTTAAACTCAACAAATTGTTACAGCATGCTGACAATTCTTATCTTTAAACATGTTCACACACACACACACAAAACACTCACACAGATCTTAAAGCATGCAAAAATCAAAATCAGTTGTACATACACTATTTAAGGTTTTTAAACAAAAATTTAAGACAGTATTTCTTTTAAACTAGGTACCTTTGTTGGGCTTCATTTTCCCAGAGCTTGCTTGTTTAGCAAGACAATTCACTAATTAGTCATTTGAATCCCTTCTGTCAGAGGAAGGCTGGGGGTGGGAGGGATCACCTGAAACTAAACTGGCATGATTTTTACCCAATTTTAGACAAGAGCACTTTACAAATTGTTACATTGTCAGGACTAGCTGAAAAAGTCCAAACCAGTCAAACAGCCTTCAACATCCTCCCTGACAGCAGCCTCCACAAGGAGAAAATGTAGCTTGAGGCTTGAAGGGAATCAAACTAGATCAGCAACCTTCCATGCCTCACAGGGAGGGTGGGCATAGCAGGCCTGTGACCAAGCCCAGCCAGAGGCTGGAACTTTTATTCCCCTAGAGATGTTCAAATAAAAAACACAAACACAAATAAACACAAAAACCAAGTATCCACATTTAAAACTGGTACCAATTCTAAAAAAGAACTAGACAAGACAATAACCAAAGGCTGAGTTTTGGACTAATGGACCCCCAGCTCATCCCTACCAGAACTCTGTGCTGCTCCCACTCAGCAAGCTGAATCCAGAGTCTGCTGAGTGAGCCTGCCACTTTCACTCAGACCTTCCCTACTCCAGGAAACATAGAACAGAAAACACACTGAAGTAAGCAAGACAGACAAGTGGCCACAAAGACAAAATCAGGTCTCAGTGAATGGGGTGACATCTCAACTCCACTTATCAGGGGATTCAAACCTCCTCTACTCATTCCAGAGGATTTTTCTTTTAGATTCTTCTGAGATCTCCAGGGAGCACAGGACACATTTCAAAGGGGTTATACCACTCAGGTGTGATTCGCAGCACCCCATTAAATGAATATACCCCCTCTCTTTTACCCCTTTGAAATGAACCAGCAGGAGGTCGAGAGGAGTAAGTTTGCTTTGTCCTTGCCCTATCTCTATAAACAAAAGTAGCCAGACAAATACACCAACGACTAGGAGGGAAAAAGAGTGCTAGCCTTGAACTGAAGAGCTGAGGGACAGCGCCCAGGCCCAGAGTTCAGGCCCCACAACTGGACCGCCCAAAAAAAAAAAAAAAAAAGGGAAAAAGAAATAGGTTAGATACCAACACCACCGGCGTCGCCGTGGATTGGAGATGTCCAAACACTGGATTGCGGCGTCTCTGGGGGGTCGACTGGGCCTGTTAGGAGGGGGGTCAATTATCCCAAAAGGTTGAAAGATTGGGCGCTTAGGAGATTGGTGGGAGTCATCACCCCCCCAGAGGGTGGGTGAAGTCGCCGCTCGCAGTTTCCAGAATGAAGGAATAAAATTTAGACTTAATTATAAGGAGGAAGGGCACTGAGCTGCGGGCCGGTATCCGACAGTGAGTCTGAAAAAGAAATGGGATGAAGAATGGAGTCGGGGGTGTGGTCACTCCAGGCGCTCTGATGTAGGGGCCCTCGTGCGTGCGTCACAAATCACTGATGCAAAGACATCCATCTCTATTGATGCTCTAGCGAGGTCCCCCTAGTTCCACCCAAGTGACAGTCCTAGAGCCTGATCAATCATGGGCTGCACAAAGTGAACAAGTTTGTCAGATAGACTCAAGCAATAAAGAAGGTCAAAAAAGAGGCTGCATAAGCAAGCCAGAAAGCTCGGTAGACACCAGGGTGAGACCCAGAGTAGCAACAAAGACCAGTCCCAAAAGCATAAAGTACCTCCTAAGACAGTTAAAAACCAGTCATAAATCAACATACCAACACAGAGACACACAATGGATGGTCTTAAAAACTACTCAGCGAGGCTGCCACCCTCAATGAGCAGTTCTAAGCACCAACAAGACTTAATATGAACAGCGAGCATGGCAGACTGCTGGTCGACAGTCTGTTCAGAAGGGCTCTCAGAGAGGACTGGGCACTAGGTGCCAGGCCTCGGGGAGCAGCCCACCAGAGGGTTCAGGGGGACGTCTCCCACTGACTCTGCCGGCAGCCTTAAAGCATGTCCACCAAGGCTATTCGCCAGCCCCAAGACCACACCTGCAGGCTTTCATATGCAAACAGAAGGGCTCTCAGACAGAGAGGACCGGGCACTATGCACTGGGCCTCGGGGAGCAGCCCACCAGAGTTCAGACAGTCTGTTCAGAAGGGCTCTCAGAAAGAGAAGGACCGGACACTAGGCGCCAGGCCTCGGGGAGCAGCCCACCAAAGGGTTCAGGGGTTGAGGGGATGTCTTCCACTGACCCTGCTGGCACAAATACAAAGCTTGCAAGCAACTCTCAAATTGGTTATAACCAGTATAAATCGGCAATGCCTCAAAACTTACCAGACGTTTCTAGCGACTCAATGATCAAGGTATCTGGGTGGCCTGTAAAGGGGCTTCCGGGCCAATGCACCAAATGTAAAACCCAGAGACTGGAGAGCCCGAAAAGACCACCAGCGACCAAAGATCAATGCAAGCAGCAATGAGTCGTTTATTGATGAGCTCGAGCACGGACCCCTCTGTGCACTAATGACCGAGTGCAGAGAGAGGCCCCCAAAACAGGGTTACAGCACCTATCTCTGATCCCAAGCCCTGGTAGGGGTCTGGAATGTGTTAAATTCAGCTCCAGATCCGGGAGTGTCTGGGGCTCTAGGGCGGGTAGAATAGCAGCTGCATTCTTCAAGCAGGTCTAATACAAAAATGCCAAATACAGGTCTATCTGGTTTATATATATATATATATATATATATATGTGTGTGTGTGTGTGTATATATATAATATATAAAAAATATTATATATTATATATATTATATTATATATGAATATATATAAATATACACATATTTTATACATTACATATATGATATTTATAATATATACTATATATAATATATGCTATATAATATATATTATATATACTATATAATATATAGCATATATTATATATAGTATATATAATATTATATATGATACTATATGGTATATATATAATACTATATATATTATATATATACTATATTATATATAATTAAATATAATATAACATAATATATATTATATAGTATATATAGTATAATTATAATATATGTATAATATATAAAAATATATAATATATAAAATATGTGTATATTTATATATAAATATATATTATATTTATAAAAATATAATATATAAAAATATAAAATAAATAAATAAATATATATATATATATATATATATATATATATATATATATATATCATGCTTCTCAGCATGTCCTTTGTTCTCAACAGTGGATGGTCCTGTGGTCATAGCCCACAATATTAGCTTTTCACCTGAGCATTTGTTAAAATTCCAGAATTACTAAATCATAATCTTCATGTTAACAAGTTCCCAGATGGCTCTTATGAATATTCAAGCTTGAAAAACAAGTTGCAGAGGATATTAAAACAGATTGTAAGAACTTACAATCACTTGGATGGGAGCTCCTACACAGCAATGGGAAGGCTGAGGCAGGAGGATAGTTTTGAAGGCCAGCCTGTAATAGATAATGAGACTGTGTCTCAAAAATAAACAAATAAAATCACATATAGATAAGTTGATAAATTGTAATCAATATTAAAAGAATATATAAGAACATAAACAGAACTTTTTGTTACTAAATGACAATACCAACAAGTGATAAGGGAGTGGTTATTATGATGGAGGAGGGGATCATCTGGAAATTAAAAGAAAAGAGTAAAAGCATTGATGTGTAAATATTGAACAAAGCATGATATTTAGCATTTCCTGCCAATAAATTTTGGCAGTTTCAATTTGTAATATTCTGCAGACAGCAGGTGATAACTTTTCAACAATGAACCAGGGCAAAAACAGGTCAGAGAGTAAGCCTCCACAGAACAAAAGCCAGGATCCCTGGGGGCAGCAGTTCTGAATCTGAATGGGGGATGGGGGAGGGGTAGAAGGAAGGGAATGGATTTGGGGGAAGCCAGGATCCCTGGGGGCAGCAGTTCTCAATCTGAATGGGGCACAGGGGGAGGGAGAGAAGGAAGGGAATGGATTTGGGGGAAGGTTGGGTGCATCACAGCCACTTCCAGAGTTTTTCTTAACTAAAAGCCATGCTCCTTCCCCATAGGAGAAAGCAGACTTCCAAACCAGCTGGAGAGAGTGGAAAACCTTACTGTGGTTATGCTGGAGCATAGCCTACTTTTTCCCCTGTAATCTGGATGTTATTCATCCCATTATACAGATGAGAAAACAGATCCATTAAAAATTAAGCAACCTGTCCAAGGTCTTACATGGAATCTAGAGGCCCAGGCAACCTTCCAGTTCTTCCTCCTCCCAGCCATTCCTTTTGGTGATGCTACACAGCTTCTAGATAGGGTAAAGAGGCTACATGGCTGCAGGCACAATGAGCTTGCAATCAGTAAAGGATGCTGAAAATTTCCTAATAATTTCCCTGTATACCTCTGCATTCCCTAGCTTGTTTTCCACCACCTGATCATTCTGTCTAACTCTTTCTGAAATGACTCAGGCCAAAAATCACATCTGGAAAGGCTCTGCTTCATCTTCCAGTGGTGCATACTTACAATCTTTCTTGGTAGTTGTAAACTACTTAGAAGTAGACATCATCTTATGCTTTGCCTATACTTGGCAGATAATCAATTTTTCTAACAAATATTAAAATGGATGAGAAGAAGCAAGTGATAAACCTTGATGGAAAGATAAGGCATAGAGGGTCAGAGTGCTTGCCTATAATCCCAGCTATCATAGAGGTGAAGGTAGAAGGATCAGGAATTGGAAGCCAGCCTAGGCAAATCAATGTGACCCTGTATTAAACAATATAGAGGGTTGCCCGGACTCACGCCTGTAATCCTAGCTACTCAGGAGGCTGAGATCTGAGGATCATGGTCCAAAGCCAGCCCAGGCTGGCAAGTCTGTGAAACTCTTACCTCAAATAAACCACCAGAAAATTGGAAGTGGCACTGCAAGTGGTAGAGCTCTAGCCTTGGGTTGAAGAGCTGAGGGACAGTGCCCAGGCCCAGAGTTCAAGCCCCATGACCGACCAAAAAAAATAAAATAGAATAGAGAGGGTTAAGAATATAGCTCAGTGATAGAGCTCTGGGTTTAATTCTTAGGAACAAAGACACATGCATGAGGATATTTTATCTTTACTTTATGAACTTTTCATGTACTAAGAAGTTAACCCTTTAAAAGCACTGATTTTTTTTAGGACAAATACATTCATTTTAATGGAAATCTTTTGCATTGTATTGGCTCCAGTGGTAGAACACTGACCTAGCACATGCACTGAGTTCAAACCCCAGTTCTGTTCTCCCCAAAAATTAACAATGGCAATCCCTTCCTTTATATTTTTATATAATTATTCATCTTAATACACAATAGTACTAACATATCTTACACTTTGTGGTTTTATAATTATATATATATTCTTTATATATAATATATAATTATTATATATATTATAATACTTATAGACATTTCATGTGATGTTTTAAATCTGATGTAAACATAGTGAGAATTAGCAAAAATATAGGGAAATATAACGAAAATAAAGAACATTACTGAACAAATGCAACAGTGGTATTCACTATGTTAAAAAGTGAACTATATAACCTGTGGGTGAGGACAGGATGGAAAAACAGAGAAAGGGAAGAGGTGACATTGTCCAAAAGAAATATACTCTTGGGGGCTGGGAAGGTGGCTCAGTCGTAGAGTGCTTGCCTCGCATGTATGAGGCCCTGGGTTCAATTTCTCAGCACCACATAAGCAGAAAAAATTGGAAGTGGCACTGTGGCTTAAGTGGTAGAGTGCAAGCCTTGAGCTGAAGAGCTGACAACACCGAACCCCAGAGTTCAAGCCCCACAATGGACAAAAAAATAGCACTCTTTTCCTAACTTAATGTAACTGTACTTTATAATAATTATAACAATAAACTTTTGTAAGAATAGTAATCAAAGATCCAATTCAGTCAGAGGCGTGATAAAGTCAGTGTAAGTTTTCCACCATGAATATCAAAAAGCAATCAGAACCTGGGTGCCTATAATGCTAGCTTCTCAGCAGACTGAGTGTTGGAAATCTCCATTGGAAGGTACCCAGAGCAGGAAATCCTATGAGACTCTTTATCTCCAATTAACCAGCCACATGTAGGAAGTGGAGCTGTGGCTAAAGTGGTACAGCACTAGCCTTGAACAAAAATAGTAAAGGGATGCCCAGGCCCTAAATTTAAGCCCCAGGACCAGTTACCCCCCCCCCAAAAAAAAAACAATGAGAGCTTTGACCAGTAGGTTAAAAACAAAAATGAAAATAAAAAATAGGGGGACAGGGAGGGATGTTGTTGTGGAGATGGGACAGAAAGGATGGCAGGGGAAAAGACAAAGGAGGAGCCAACAATGCTTGATAAGAAATGTACTCATGCCTGGCACCGATGACTCAGTCCTTTAATCTAGCTACTCAGCAGGCTGAGATCTGAGGGTTGACGTTCAAAGCCAGCTGGAGAAGGAAAGTTCGTGAGACTCTTATCTCCAATAAACCACTAGAAAATCAGAAGTGGCGCTGTGGCTCAAGCCGTAGAGAGCTTTCCTTGAGCTGAAGAGTACAAGGACAGCACCCAAGCCCCGAATTCAAGCCCCTGGACCGACAAAAAAAAAATGTACTCATTACTTTGCTCATGTGATTGTAACCCCTCTGTACAGTATTTTCACAATAAAAACTTATTTAAAATAAATAAAAAGCAAGCTTGTGAGACAGTGACTAGATATGCTTTCTAAGCTGGTCTGCCAATGGGCTGAAGAATATTCTCTTCAGATTCATGGGATAAGAGAAGTCTTAATGAGTCTGAATACTCAGCCAATTAGAAAAGAAGCTATGCAAGGACAGAGATTGATGGGTGACCTGTGATATCTCCAATGAGTGCTGCCTATACTACATGCTACTGTCCCAATGGCACCTTTTTTTTTTTTTTGGTCAGTTGTGGGGCTTGAACTCTGGACTTGGATGCTGTCTCTGCTCTCTTCAGCTCAAGGTGAGCACTCTACCACTTGAGCCACAGCACCACTTCCAGTTTTCTAGTGGTTTATTGTAGATAAGAGTCTCATGGAGTTTCCTGCCCAGGATGGCTTTGAACCGTGATGCTCAGATCTCAGCCTCCTGAGTAGCTAGCATTACAGGTGTGAGCCACTGGTGCCCAGCTAATGTTCTTTCTTGTATGTTCTCACTCACTTTTTTTCCATCTTTATATATATTTCTTTGTATTGTGTGTGGGGGGGTTGTTTTTTGTTTTTTGTTTTTTTGGGTCCTTTCGTGGGCCTGAACTCTGAGCCTGGGCGCTATCCCTCAGCTCTTCAGCTCAAGGCTAGTGCTCTACCACTTGAGCCACTGCGCCACGTCTAGCTTTTTTTTTTGTTTATGGGTGCTGAGGAATCAAACCCAGGGCCTCAAGCATGCAAGGCAAGCGCTTTACACTGAGCCACCTTCCCAGCTGTATTGTGTGTTTGAATTGAGGACCTTGTACTTGCTTGGTTGGCTTGGCTGAGCTCTATTACTTGAACCATATGTCCAGCACATGTTTTTAGCTGGTTATTTTAGACATGAAGTCTCATGGACTTTTCTAATCAAGCTGGCTTTGAATTTCAATCCTCTTGATCTCAGTCTCCTACGTAGCTAGGATTAAAGCTGTAATCCATAGATGTCCAGCTTCAAAACACATGTAGTTAATTAAAAAGAAATGTATATCTGTTAAATACTACACAGCAAGGTGGTTAGTGTATATTTTGTTTTCTCTAATCATATGGTAGAACTTTTAACTTGCATGAGATAAACTAAAATTAAGGTTAACTAAAAAATACTATATGGGGCTGGGAAAGTGGCTCAGTGGTAGAGTGCTTGCCTTGCATGCGTAAGCCCTGTGTTTGATTCCTTAGCACCACATAAGCAGAAAAAGCTTGAAGGGGGACTGTGGCTCAAGTGGTAGAGCACTAGCCTTGAGCTGAAGAGCTGGGGGACAGTGCCCAGGCCCAGAATTCAAGCCCCACAACCGGCAAAAAAAAAAAAAAACAAACTATATGATATAATATGCTTTGAAAATGTATCATTAGATATTGAATTCAATTTGAAATAAACACTTAGACATTTATCCTTGATTTTAACCAGTATATGTAGAAATATTTAATAGTTTTCAGAAATTTTCTATTTGCATTTCAAGAATCAAACTAGGCTTTAATTCCCATGTCCTGCATAGAGAGCAGGAAATGTTTCTTTTTCTGTTTTTTTCCCCCTGTTAATCCTGTTATGCTAAAATCCTTACTAAACCTCAAAAAAATTTTTTTGAATCAAGCTTCATTGGACAAAGGTTGCTCAACATTTTAACCCAATCCATTCAGAAAAAAACCTAAAGACTCCATCTCCCGTTAACCAGCAGAATGCTGGATTAGAGGCATTCCTCAAATGGTAGAGCACCAGCTTTGAGCAAGGGGGGGGGATGGTTGTGGGGTTTGAACTCTGGGCCTGCCTCCTGTCCCTAAGCTCTTCAGCTCAAGGCTAGCACTTTATGATTTGAGCCACTTCCAGTTTTTTCTGTTTATGTGGTGCTGAGGAATCAAACCCAGGGCCTCATGCATGCAAAGCAAGCACTCTACCACTGAACCACCTTGCTAGCCCCTCTGCACATTACCTTTATAATAGCAACAAACTTAGCTGGTGGCCCGTGGCTCACGTGTATAATCCTAGCTACTCAGAAGGCTGAGATCTGAGGACTATGGTTCAAAGCCAGCCCAGACAGGAAAGTCCGTGAGACTCTTACCTTCAATAAACCACTAGAAAACCATTAGTGGTGCTGTGGCTCAATTGGTAGAGTAATCGCCTTGAGCCCAAGAGTGCAGGGACAGGGCCCAAACCCAGAGTTCAAGCCCCATGACCGACAGATAATAATAAATAATAATAATAATAATAATAATAATAATAATAATAATAATAATAACAACAAACTTTTATAAAAATCAAATTTCACTAACTAGTAGTACTTCATCCGTGTGAAGATGATGTATTAGTGAATGACAAGTTCTAGAGATGCGTAATGAGAATGGCTAAGAAGATGTATTTGTTTAGAAGGAAGGAGAAATACTTTACTATTCTGAGTTTTTGTTTTTGTTAGTTTGGTGGGGTTTTTTGGTCAGTCATGGAGTTTGATCTCTGGGCTTGAGCTCTGTCCCTGCACATTTCAGCTCAAGGTGAGCACTCTACCGCTTGAGCCACAACACAACTTCCAGTTTTCTAGTGGTTCATTGCAGAGAAGAGTCTCATGGAGGGCTGGGAAGATGGCTCAGTGGTAGAGCGCTTGCCTTGCATGCATGAGGCTCTGGGTTCATTCCTCAGCACCACATAAGCAAAAAGGAAAAAGCCGGAAGTGGCGCTGTGGCTCAAGTGGTAGAGCACTAGCCTTGAGCTGAAGAGCTGAGGGCAGTGCCCAGGCCCAGAGTTCAGGCCCACGACCGGACCCAAAAATAAAAAAAAAGTTCAAAAAAAAAGAGTCTCATGGACTTTCCTGCCAGGGCTAGCTTTTAACAGTGATCCTCAGATCTCAGCCTGCTGAGTAGCTAGGATTATAGGCGTGAGCAACCAGCCCCTGGCTTATTCAATACTATATTTACTCTGTTCATGTAGGAATCTTATTTTTTTGTTGTTGTTGGTTGTGTGTCCTGAACTCGGCCTGGGCGCTGTCCCCCAGCTCTTCAGCTGTAGACCAGGGCTCTACCACTTGAGCCTCAGTCCCACTTCGAGCTTTTTCTGCTTATGTGGTGCTGAAGAATCGAACCCAGGGCCTCATGCATGCAAGGCAAGCACTCTACCATTGAGCCACCTTCCCAGTGCCTCATGTGGGAGTCTTTCTCACTCTACAGCTCAAAAGATGAAGAGATAGAATTGGGTTATTATCTGCTTTCTCTCTTAAGCCATAAGTGTTACTAAAAAAAGAAAAACTCAGCAAATCTATGCAAGTTCTTGTAAGGTCCGCTCCTGGATGGCGAGCAGACTCCACCCTCCTCGCAGCAAAGTCTTCACCCAGTACCTGCGTTACCTAGGCAACTGGGACAACAGGAAGAGGTCACATCTGCATCGGCTGAGGTCACATCTGAAATTGATGTGGCCACACCTTTCCCCCCCATACCCTAGATAAGGGCTAGCCCAGGGCCAGACTCTCCCTTTTCTCTCTCTGTTCGTTTCTAGTTCTCTGCTCTCTCTCTGTTCTATTCTAGCTCTTTCTCTCTGTTCTTACCTCTCTCTTGCTCTTTTCTAGCTCTCTCTGCTCTCTCTCTGTTCTAGCTCACTCTGTTCTATTCTAGCTCTCTCTCTGTTCTATTCTAGCTCTCTCTGTTCTATTCTAGCTCTCTCTCTGTTCATTTCTAGCTCTCTCTGTTCTTTTCTTGCTCTCTCTGCTCTTTTCTAGCTCTTTTCTCTCTTTTGCCAGCCACGTGGAGTGCCAACCTTACCTTGTCCCAGCAGGTCTACTGAATAAACCTACCCCTTACCTGAATACCACATGAGTGCTGGTGCAGTTCTTACTCGGTTACCTCTTTTTAAAAACCTAACAGTTTTTCAAGTGAAAATTCACATGAATGTGGCAGGTTTGAATTCCACAAACACATCTATATAAGTAACACTTTGTCCCTTCTTTTTTTTTTGTAACAAATAGCTTTAGAGCTGGACATGGTGACCCATATTTGTAATCTGGAAGCTTGATGCAAGAGGATCATGAGTTCAAGGCCAACCAGGCTGCAAATGGATACCTTGTCTCAAAAAAAAAAAAGAAAGAAAGAAAAGAAAAGAAAAATGCAAGCAACTAAGTATTTCTACTAATACTCACTAAGATTTTCCTTGTCTCTTGGAAGTTCACAAGAGCCATGTGCGGTTTATATATGTATTCAGTATAGATTCATAAGCAGTTGCAGAACAACTGGCAGTGGAGGTATGGTAGACACTAGCCTTGAGCAAAACAAGTCAGGGACAGCAAGTAGGCCCTGAGTTCAGGCCCCAGCATTGTCAAACACACACAGAAAAAAAGTTTGGAATATTCTTCTTTGTATGTGTGTGGAGGCCAAAAGGTGAGACAGTGTCTCTATATAGCTAGCCCAAGCTATCCTTGAGGTTACAACCTTCCTGTCTCAGCAGCTCAAATGCTAGGGTTACAAGTATACGCCACTATTCTTGTTTCTTTGTTTTTCCATATAAATTTTAGGATATGTTTGTCCAGATATACAAACAAATCTTGCTGGAATCCTGATACAAATAAAACATCTATTTGAGAAAATTTTTAATATTTATTAGCTTTAGTCTTCTAAACCATAAACTCAGTCTGTCCATTAATTTATTTTTTCTTTCATTTCTTTTATTGACATTGCATAGTTTTCAGCTTATAAGTCCCATACATGCTTGTTAGACTTACGAAGAAATATTTCATTTTTTGGAGTGATTATTGTTTTGATTTTAGTGTGCATGTGTAATTTGTTACTGTATAAAAATATTGTAAGTAGATATTTATTGTGTTATAATACTATATTATTTATTTGTTTATTTATTTTGTTGGTCATGGGGCCTGAAGTCTGGGCCTAGACACTGTCCCTCAGCTCTTCAGTTCAAGAATAGCAATCTACCACTGGAGCCACAGTGCCAGTTCTGGATTTTTCTGCTTATGTGGTGCTGAGGAATTGAACCTAGGGCCTCATGCATGCAAGGTAAGCACTCAACTATTGAGCCACCTTCCTAAACCTACCATATTATTTATTGCGTATTTATTTTATATCTTTTTTTGGGTGGGAGAGGGTCCGGTCCTGAGGCCTGAGCTCTGTGCCTGTTGTCCCTCAGCTCTTCAGCACTCTACCACTTGAGCCACAGCGCCACTTACAGCTTTTTTCTTTTTGCTTATGTGGTGCTGAGGAATTGAACCCAGGGCCTCAGGCATGCAAGGCAAGCACTCTACCACTGAGCCACCTTCCCAGCCCTTTATTTGATATCTTGAGCTCTTGCCTAAATTAAAGTTTGAGATGTTTTTTCTTTTTCTTCTTTTGTAGATTTCTAGAAATTTTGTACACAAGCAATCAGTCACATTGTCTGTAAATAGATAAATAAAACAGTCTGAATGATTTTAACAGTTTTTCTTTTCAATTTCAACTTTCCTTTGTGTGTGTGTGTGTGTGTGTGTGTGTGTGTGTGTGTGTGTGTGTGTGTGTGTGTGTGTTGATCATGAGACTAGAATTCTAGGCCTGGGCACTGTCCTTCAGCTCTTCAGCTCAAAGCAAGGTCTCTGACTTGAGCCACAGCACTGCTTCCAGTTTTCTGGTGGTTTATTGGAGATAAGTCTCATGGACTTTCCTGCTTGGGCTGGCTTTGAACTGTGATCCTCAGATCTCCATCTCCAGAGTAGCTAAGATTATAGGCGTGAGCTATCAGTGCCCATTTTTTTTTTTTGTTGGTTGGTTGGTTGGTTGGTTTTTTTGTTTTTGTTTTTGTTTTTTGTCAGTCGGGGTGAACTGTAGGCCTGGGCACTCTCCCTCAGCTCTTCAGTTCAAGCCTAGCGCTCTACCACTTGAGCCACAGTGCCACTTCTGGCTTTTTCTGCTTATGTACAGCTTAGGAATCAAACCCAGGGCCTTATGCATGCAAGGCAAGCACTCTACCACTGAGCCACCTTCCCAGTTCCCCTTTTTTAAAATCCATGGGGTTTTTTTGCTGGTCTTATGGCTTGAACTCGGGGCCTATGTGCTGTCTCTGAACCTTTTTGCTCAAGACTAGTGCTCTGCCACTTGAGCCAAAGCTCTACTTCTGTCTTTTCACTGGTTAATTGGATATGAGTTTCACAGACTTTCCTGCCCAGCCTCCACATGTTCTGTAGATTTCAACCTCCTGAGTAGCTAAGTTTTTTTTTTAGACATAATGCAAGCTTTTTGTGGCACATGATTAAAGTGGGGATGAGTGATATAGCTCAGTGGGTGGAGGCTGCTAAGATTATAGGTTAGCACCAGGTTTACTTTTCATTTGTATATTTAAAACTATTTTAAATGAAGGTTTTGATTTTAGGATTCTGGAATTTTAACTTTCTTTTCTCTCCTTTGTTTTTTAATCTTCTTTACTTTTTTAAAACCTTCTTGCCGGGAACCGGTGGCTCAAGCCTGTATTCCTAGCTATTCAGGAGGCTGAGATCTGAGGATCATGGTTCAAAGCCAGCCTAGGCAGAAAAGTCCATGAAACTCTGATCTCCGATAAACCACTAGAACACTGAAGTGGTGCTGTGGCTCAAGAGGTAGAGCGCTTGCCTTGAGTTGAAGAGCACAGGGACAACACCCAGGCCCAGAGTTCAAGCCCCATGACTGACAAAACAAAAACAAAAACAAAACCACAAACCCTTGATGATGATTATTTGAGCCTTTATTAGAATTTTAGTTTGTTCATAGTGTTTTGTTTTGTTTTTTGCCAATAACTTGTGTTTGAACTCAGGACATTATGTTCACTTGTTTGTCCAGATGTCATTTTACCACTTGAACTACACTTCCACTCTAGCTTTTTGCTGGTTATTTTGGAGATGGAGCCTTGCAGACTCTTTGCATGGGCTGGCTTCAAACCACAATCTTCTGTTCTTATCTTCCTGAGTAGGGAGTATTACAGTCATAAGCCACCAGCACCCAGGTCCATAGTGGTTTTTTTTTGCTTGTTTGTTTGTTTGTTTTCGGTCTTGGGGCTTGAACTCTGGGCCTAGGTGCTGGCCCTCATCTTTTCAGCTCAAGGCTAGCGCTCTACCACTTGAGCTATAATGCCACTTCCGGTTTTCTGGTGGTTTATTGGAGATAAGAGTTTCATGGACTTTCCTGCCTGGGCTGGCTTTGAACTGTGATCCTCAGATCTCAGCCTCCTGAGTAGCTAGGATTACAGGCGTGAGCCCCCGACACCCAGCTCATACTGTTTTTTTAATGTATTTCTTCAGATTATGAAACTAACATGCTGCCTCATACTAAGATGATAGGTACAGTGAATTTCTTTCTATAGATTTCTATAGATATTTGCAATAAATATTGCCCTGTACATACATAATTTATCACAGCCTACCTCTGGTGTCATTTATCACTTTGAGTGAAGTAAATAAAACTTTCACTCTCTGTGTCTTAGCCCACCCTGTGGTAGATTTCCTTCATTATGACAAAAAACATGAGGAAAGCAAATTATAAGGAAAAATAGGTTATTTTGACTACCAAGGTATTAGTCCCTGGTCACTTTTTTGTTGTTGTTGGTCATGCGGCCTGATCTCTGGGCCCTGGCACTGACCATCAGCTTTTTAGCTCAAGGCTACTGCTCTACCACTTGAGCCACAGTGCTGAGCCAACCTCCCACCCTTCCCTGGTCACTTTTGAAGTATATGGGATGAGAATGATTTGGAAGCTACTGGTCCTCTGTCTTTTTCTATGTGTAACCACATTGACTTTCTTTCTGTGTTTTTTGTTTTGTTTTGTTTTGTTTTAGTTTTAGGTTAATTTTTTTGGTTGGTCTTGGGGCCTGAACTCTGGGCCTGGGCATTGTCCCTCAGCTCTTTAGCTCAAGGATAGTGCTCTACCACTTGAGCCACAGCACCACTTCTGGCTTTTTCTGCTTATGTGGTACTGAGGAATCGAACCCAGGGCCTCATGCATGCAAGGCAAGCACTCTACCACTGAGCCACCTTCCCAGCCTCACCACATTGACTTTCTTATTTCAAATTTTTACCAACTCTAATTTGGAGTCCACTGAAGGGAATTTGGGAATGTTTTCCTCCTCATTAAAGTAATAATAACAAGCCACTGTACCAACTTAACTATACAAATGGAAGTTGAACCCCTGGAATTAAAATCTTAGCCCATTTGTTCTCTTCCTTTTGTAGCCTGATTCTTTTGTTGTTGTTGGCCATGGGGCTTTAACTCGGGGCCTGCGAACTGTCCCTGAGCTCTTTTGCTCAAAGTTAGTACTCTATCATATTGAGGCGAATTAACTGGTGAACAAGAAAATCCACCTAGGCACAGTTAAAGGTTAAAGGAGTTTTATTTATTTATTTATTTATTTATTTTGTCTGTTGTGGGGTCTGAACTCTGGGCGTGAGCATTATCCCTCAGCTCTTATGCTCAAGGCTAGCACTCTACCACTTGACACTCAGTGCCACTTCCAGCTTTTTCTGCTTATGTGGTGCTGAGGAATCAAACCCAGGTCCTCATGCATGCAAGGTAAACACTCTTCCACTGAGTCACCTTCCCAGCCCTCTTCAAAATTTGTTGTTGTTATTATAAAGGTAATATACAAAAGGGTTTACATTATATAAGTCAGGTTAAGAGTGCATTTCTTTTTGGACAATGTCACCCCTTTACTTTCTTTTTTTTATGGTTGGTCGTGGGGTTTGAATTCTGGGTTTGAATGCTGAGGCTGAGATCTGAGGATCACAGTTCAAAGCCAGCCAGGGCAGGAAAGTCCATGAGATTCTGATCTCCAATAAACCACTTGAAAACCGGAAGTGGTGCTGTGGCTCAAGCGGTAGAGCGCTCACCTTGAGCTGAAGAGCTCAGAGTTCAAGCCCCACAACCAACCAAAAAAAAAAAAAAACAACCTTTGCATAGTGCATAGTGCATAGTGCTGGCTGCTCATGCTTGTAACCTGAGCTAAATGGAAACTAAATGGAAGGCTAACATTGGAAGGATTAAGGTTTGAGGCAGCAGAGCAGAAAAGTTACAGAGACTCCTCAGCAGAATTGGATACTGTTGTGTGTACCTTTTATCTTAGCTAAACCAGAAGCCTAACATAGATGGATATACCTAAGCAGGTAGCTAGACCCTATCTAAAAAATAATCACCAAATATTAGGGCTGGAGATGTGGTTCTGCTTTAAAGAGTTCTTATCTACAAAACATGAGGACTTAACTTCAAACCTAGATATTGGAATTAGTCCAAAACCTAAGAGCAATCAAGAGGAAAGAAGATAGCTTAGTAAACAAAGAATAAAAGCATCGGGAGGTATGGGCATTGGTAGCTCAGGCCTGTAATCCTAGCTACTCAGGATGCTAAGATCTGAGGATTGCAGTTCAAGGCCACCTAGGCAGGAAAGTCTATGAGACTCTTACCTCAAATTAATCACAGAAAAAGCTGGAAGTGGCACTGTGGCTAGAGTGGTAGAATGCTAGCCTTGAGCACAAAGATGATCAGGGACGGCACCCAGGACCCAAGTTCACAAGCCCCAGGACAAGCAAAAAAAAAAAAAAAGCATTGGGAGTAAAGCTGGACAATCAGACTGGAGTCGTAAAGATCTGGCTTCTGAGTCTTGAGTGGAACTTGTCACTGTCATGTAGTTATTTTCATCTTCTATTGTAGGTGGAACTAAAAGTATCCTGGTCTTGTGGTTCATAGTCGCTGATGTTTTCTAGTTATCTAAGGATGACTAAGTCTCTCTCTGGGAAAAGGAAGTATAAGTACTAGTGCCCTAGAGGTTTTCTGTAGCATCCAGTTTCAAGGGTTGTTTTCCTCTGAAGACTCTTCTTTTTTTTTGGGGGGGGGGAGTCCGGTCGTGGGACCTGAACTCTGGGCCTGGGCGCTGTCTCTCACTCAGCAATTTAGCTCAAGGCTAGCACTCTACCACTTGAGCCACAGCGCCACTTCTGGTGTTTTTTCTTTTTGCTTATGTGGTGCTGGGGAATCGAACCCAGGGCCTCATGCATGCAAGGAAAGTGCTCTACCACTGAACCACCTTCCCAGCCCCCGAAGACTCTTCTTTAACATGAAACAATTCAGAACATTAGCAGAATAAAAAACAGTAAAACTCTTTCTTGAGTTATAACATATCCGTGTGTGTGTGTGTGTGTGTGTGTGTGTGTGTGTGTGCAGGAAGGAAGGAAACTGTAAGGTTTTATGATTTGCATCAGAAGTTATATTAAAATTTTCCCTGATTGACAAAGGCATTGCAACTTAAACTGGAAACAAATCTACTGAAAGTAGACATTTAAGTATAAAGACTTGTCATTTAGAAATCACTCAGGAAAGTTTTTTTCTTTTTTTTTAACTGACATGGTTGCCAGGCTGGACTGAACTACTTGACTTAAGCAATCTTCTTCCTGTTCTAGTCTCTTGACTATAGGCATGCTTCTATACTTGGCCACATCTGATTTTGAGCAGGGGAAGTGTAATATAAAGATTATTAGTTAAGTAGAAGGTGGATAAATACTAAAAGGAATGAATGAGAATATTAATAGATACAGACAAAGCAGGTGAGCTGAGCACCAATGGCTCAAGCCTGTAATCCTAGGTACTCAGGAGCTGAGATCTGAGTACTGGAATTCAAATCCAGCCTGGACAGCAAAGTCTGAGACACTTGTCTCCAATTAACCTCCAAAAATCTGCAAGTGGAGCTTTGGCTCAAGTAGTAGAGTACTAGCCTTGAACACAAAAGCACAGGGACAGCTCCCAGGTCCTGAGTTCCAACAATAGACTGGCATATGTGCATGGGCACATACACACACACACCACAAGAAGCAGGTGTAGAAAAACAGTTACCTGGGGCTGGGAAGGTGGCTCAGTGGTAAAGTGCTTGCCTCGATTCCTCAGCACCACATAAGCAGGAAAAGCTGGAAGTGGTGCTGTGGCTCAAGTTGTAGAGTACTAGCATTCAGCTGAAGAGGACAATGCCCAGGCCCAGAGTTCAGGCCCCAGGACCAAAACAAACAAACAAACAAAAACCAATTACCTTGCCCACCAAGGAAGAATGAATAATAAAGGAAGTAAGGGAAAAGTGAAGAGCTCCTCTTACCTATCCTAAACCAAGGGTGAAATTCAGACCTCTTCAAAGAAAACATGTCAACTACATACACAGCTACAAAGCCGCCAATAGTGAATACAACTTTCTAGAATCTTCTGTAAAACTGGTTCTCCATGCTTATGGGGAAGAGTCAGAGTGGGTTAGTTTATAGAAATGGCCAGTAGATGCACATGAGCTGGACCTTAAAGAGACGGAGATTAGCGTGAAGGCACAGCTGGAACTCCTTTGTTAGGCTACTGTGTGGAAGAATAAAAATTGAGGGCTGGAGCCCAACCAAAAAGGGGCCTTTTGCATGTGTGCCAGACAGTGTCACTCTAGTGCCGTCTGCTGATGAACATAGCATTCCATCTACTGGCAAAAAAATGTTTAGGGTCCAGTGACTGCCTGTCTGCTCTGGATGGCTTTGAATGATGATCTTTAGATCTCAGCCTCCTGAGTAGCTAAGACTACAGGCATGAGCCACTAGCACTGGGCTACAATTCAGCTTTTTATTGGTTGACATAGGGTCTCATGAGCTTTTTTTGCTCAGTTTGGTCTCAAATTGCTATCGTCTCAATCTCTGTCTTACAACCATGAGCCATTTTCTCAGCTGGAATTGGACTTTCTTCTAGAGTTTATGTAAAGTTTTGGATTCAGCAGAAATAACTTCCTTTGCTACAAGGATTATTTGTTGGCAGAAGATAAAACTGTAAACTTACTAAGCAGACTATCTGATGATTTATGAAGAAATGCTTTTACAAGCAGACCAAAAGTATGAGGTTCTGAGTTCAAGCTCCCATGCACACAATAAATTTAAAAAAAAGAGAGAGTAGGAAATGCTTTAAAACAAATGCATTGCTTTGCTCATCAATATGAGGCAATCCTCTAACGTACAAAACACTCCCTAAAATCATTCAGTTCAAGCTCTAGAATCCTAAAAACAACTTTCTCTAATTTTCCATTGTTAGATACTACCGAGGTAATTTATTTTCATGCAAAGGTATTTTACTTTTCTTCAGCAAAATTACTAAACATAACTTTGCTCAATCAACAATTTTATGATGAATATTTGAGGAACAAGATTTAGCAGAATATTTTAATTATTTATACATATTACTGAGTATTCTTCCAGGAAGAGTGAGCAGTTTAAAGAAGTATCATCATTGTATGAGAGCGTTTACTTCCTTTTCTGCCAGTACTCTTTATTTTCCAGTCCATAAGTAAAAAGGGATATAACATTATTCTAGTTAATGATAGAATTATTTGCATTTATCTGATAACTAATACACTTTAGTAAAATCTAGAAATGCCATTTTTGTGAAAGAGGAAGCCTAAAACAACTACTGTATCATCACTGTTGTGAAAATTAGAATTGTGCAATCCTAGCCAGGTACTGGTGGCTTATGCATACAATCCTAGCTACTCATGAGGCTGAGATCTGAGGATCACCATTCAAGGCCAGGCAGAAAAGTCTGTGAGACTCTTCTTTCCCATTACTCACCCGAAAGCCAGAAAGCCAGAAGTGGTATTGTGGCTCAAAGTGGTAGAGCACTATCACTGAGGGAAAAAAGTCAGGGACAGCACTTAGACCCTAAGTTCAGGCCCCACAAATGACAAAAAAAGAAAAAGACAGGGCTGGGAAGGTGGCTCAGTGGTTGAATGCTTGCCTTGCATGCATGAGGACCTGGGTTCGATTCCTCAGCACCACATAAGCAAAAAGAAAAAAGCCGGAAGTGGTGCTGTTGCTCAAGTGGTAGAGCACTACTCTTGAGCTGAAGAGCTGAGGGACAGTGCCCAGGCCCAGAGTTCAGGCCGCATGATGGGACCCAAAAAAAAAAAAAACGCAAAAGGAAAAAAGAAGTGTGCCATCCTAAGAACTTAATTTAAAACTTTATGAGGGATAATTAAAACATTAATTAAAACATTTCAACTCTTTTTTTTTTTGTCGGCTGCAGGACTTGAACTCAGGGCTCGGGCGCTATCCTTCAGCTCTTCAGCTCAAGGAGAGTGCTCTGTCATGTAAGCCACAGTATCACTACAGGTTTTCTGGTGGTTTATTGGAGATAAGAGTCTAATGGACTTTTCTGCCTGGGCTGGCTTTGAACCACGATCCTCAGATCTCAGGGTCCTGAGTAGCTAGGATTATAGGTGTGAGCCACTAGTGCCTGGCTCAGCTAAGTTTTTTAAAAGTTTGCTTCATGCAAATTATGGGCAGTAGAAAAATATAGCTCTTCCTACTTACCTGTCCTTTTATTTTTCATTATGAGGATGGAACTTAGCGGTCCATCTAACATGATTACTGGATTGTGTAACAATACATTTGACTGGGCACTGGTGCTCACACTGGTAATCTTGGCTACTCAGGAGGCTGAGATCTGAGGATTGTGGTTTGCAGTCAGCCCAAGCAGGAAAGTCTGTGAGACTCTTTTGTGTGTGTGTGTGAAAATACTGTACAGAGATGTTACAATTACATGGGCAAGATAATGAGTACATTTCTTATCAAGCATTGTAGCCTCCTCCTTTGTTTCCCCTTCTCATCCCTTCCTATCCTCCCCTGACCCTCCTACCCAACCCTCCCCCCCCCCGACCAAAAGTTCGTTTTCAACATAACGACTTGTACATTGTGAGACTCTTATTTTTTCTTTTTTTTTTCTTTTTTCTTTTTTTTTTTGCCAGTTGTGGGGCCTGAACTCTGGGCTTGGGCACTGTCCCTCAGCTCTTCAGCTCAAGGCTAGTGCTCTACCACTTGAGCTACAGTGCCACTTCCAGCTTTTCCTGCTATGTGGTGCTGAGGAATCGAACCCAGGGCCTCATGCATGCAAGGTAAGCACTTTACCACTGAGCCACCTTCTCAGCCCCATTGTGAGACTCTTATTGCTAATAAATCACCACAAAAGCTGGAAGTGAATCTGTGTCTTAGATGGTAGAGTGCAAGCATTAAGCATAAAAGCTCAGGGACAGCTCAGGCCCTGAGTTCAAACTCCAAAACTAGTTGTCTCCCCCCCCAAGAAAAAAAGAGTCTATTTAGTCTGGTAGACTGGTTTCCAAAGTGGAATGTTAAGTAGAGCCCAGAAGTTAATATTTCTGTTCTTCCAGATTCTCACTAGCAATTACTGTTGTCCATGTTCTGGATTTTGGCCATTCTGATAAGTGTGCTGTGCTGTATGTTTGTGTGTATGTTTGTGTGTGTGTGTGTGTGTGTGTGTGTGTGTGTGTGTGTGTGTGTGTGTGTGTGTGTGTGTGTGTGTGTGTGTGTGTGTGTGTGTGTGTGTGTGTGTATGCTCGTGCCAATCTTGGGGTTTGAACTGAGGCATAGGGCTAGCCCGGAGTTTTGGTTAATTGGAAATGAGTCTCACAGGCTTTTAGGCCTAGGCTGGCTTTGAACCATGATCCTTTAATGTTTGCTTTCTGGGTAACTAGGACTATAGGTATGAGCCATCTGCACCTGGCTCTTTTTAATTTGCGATTCTTTTATCCACAATTTTGTTTTGGGGAGCCCGATCATGGGGTTTGTACTCTGAGCCTGTGCGCTGCCCCTCAGCTGTTTAGCTCAAGGCTACTGCTCTAACACTTGAGCCACAGTGCCACTTCTGGCTTTTTGCTTATGTGGTGCTGAAGAATCGAACCCAGGGCCTCAGGCATGCAAGGCAAGCACTTTACCACTGAGCCACTTTCCTAGCCCCTGCAATTCTTTTATGAAATATGATGTGGAACATTTTTTCATATGCTTGTTTGCCTTATCCTCTTTGATGTGTTTTAAAGCCTTTAGCCAACTTTTAAAATTGGTTTGCTTTCTTTTTATTGTTGAAATTTAAGAGTTCTTTACCGATTTTGGGTGCTTTGAGAGACTTTTACTGTTCTGTAATTGCACTCAATTTTAAAAATATCATGTATTATTGGAATGAATGATAAATATATTTGTATTGTTGAAAAAGAACAGATGTGAAGCCACTTAGCATAGAACATGGAATGTATATGTTTAATAATATTATTTGGATTTATTTTTTTGGGGGGGTCCGGTCGTGGGGCCTGAACTCTGGGCTTGGGCGCTGTCCCTCAGCTCTTCAGCTCAAGGCTAGCACTCTACCACTTGAGCCACAGCGCCACTTTCGGCATTTTTTCTTTTTGCTTATGTGGTGCTGAGGAATCGAACCTAGGGCCTCAGGCATGCAAGGCAAGCGCTCTACCACTGTGCCACCTTCCCAGCCCCTCATACAGGTTTCTTAAGTAGTATGCTAACTAAAGGAGACAACAGAGAACTACCTTATAACTAAAAGAATAATATAGGTATTTTGGAATGATCTGGTTTTTAACACATTTTTTTTGGGTGGGGGTCGGTTGTGGCACTTGAATTCAGGGCATGTTCATTGTCCTTGGGCTTTTGTGCTCAAGATTAGCACACTACCACTTTGAGCCACAGCTCCACTTCTGGTTTTCTGGTGGTTAGTTTCCTACTGAGGCTGTCTTTGAACCATGATCCTGAGATCTCGGATTACAGGTGTGACCCACTAGCACTCAGCTTGATCTGATTTTTTAATTATTATTACAATTTTTAGTAAATCTAAAAGGTCATGTGAATGGGTTTTGCATTATTTTTCCATCTGGTCTCACTCTTCTTTGCACACAGTTTCTACTTCTTTTACAGCCTCCTGCTGTTTTTTGTGTTTATATCTGTATCTTCCATGTCTTTCTTCCAGTTTCTTTGAGTCTATAAGTGTCTTCCCTGATAAAATTGAAAGTTCTTTATAAATTCTTTGTAGGAGTTCAGGCTTGATATAAACATTTCTCTTACTATTCCTATTAGGTCTCTCCATGTTGGGTATATACTCTGTATTCTGTAGATACTAAATGATTGAATAAACAGATTTCAAGCTTTCACATTATATCCACCCTTCTTCCTTCCTTCCTTGTCTTTTTTTTTTGCCAGTCCTGGGGCTTGAACTCAGGGCCTGGGCACTGTCCCTGAGCTTCTTTTGTTCAAGGATGGCACTCTACCACTTGAGCCAGAGCACCATTTTTGGCTTTTTCTGTTTTTGTGGGACTGAGGTAGCAAACCCAGGGCTTCATGTATGCTAGGCAAGTACTCTGCCACTAAGTCACATTCCCAGCCCTGAACTAATTTTTCATTTAAAAATGTACATTTACCATTTGTTCTTGCTACACATTTTTATAATGCTATTAAAACTTACATAAGAAATTACAAAATATTATTTAGAGCTTGTAAAAAGAGCTCTATTGTTACTAGCTTTATGTATTTTTCCATTATTTTTGTAAATGTTGGAGCAGGTTAATTCTTTTTTCTTTCCTTAAGCCTCTTTCTTTTGAAGCAATTATCCTTTTTCTAGCCAAAGTATTAGGAAACAGAGACAATCTTCCTTTTAAATCTAAATGACAAAACTCAAACCAATTAAGATTTCAGAGACACAAGAATCAAGGAAGTTTTAATCTCAACTTATATTTGCATTTATGACCATTGCCTCTCCAGAGGGAGAGCTGGGGAAAGTCGACCCCTACACCTTGCTTTCAGGTTGAAGACAATCGACACGGAATAGTTTAACATAAAAGCCTTTTTTTGTGTGTTAAACACCTTTCTGGAAAGGAGCATACAATCTTTAATCAAAATCCTGCCAATTTGCATTGTTCATTGGGGAATAGGCTTTCAAAAGCCAAGGAACAAAAGAGGATTTGGTTTTCCAATCTCCCCAAAGCAGCGGCAGATTGTGAAGCAGCTAACAAGAGAAATCAGAGTACTGTACACATTATCTAGGTGTGTGTATATGAGAGAGATCGAGATCTGTTACACACTATTTATAACAACAGGAGCATCAACAGATGCACTGAATCGACCTGCATGCTCCCAACCCCTGTTTATCTCCTCCCCACCCCAAACTGGGATACAAAGAGGATGGGAGGAGGGGACTAGAGCGAGAGAAATGCAGCCACCTATGCAGCAGCCCCCCAGAGAAGTCCCTGGAGGTCCTGCCCCCCCCAGCACCGGGGTGGGGGTTGGGGCGCCCCCAGGCTCGCCTGCTGGGGTAAAGGTACAGGAGCTGGGTTCTGGCTTCGGTGATGTTTACTCAGTAGGCTGGCTAAAGGGCTGAGGAGCAGGAAGCTGCGCTCCCATTAGGGTCAGGAAAGCAGGAGAGTCTCTGTGACCCGAGAACCCCCTGCGGAGTCATGGCAGTGCAAGCATGAAGGCAGGCTTGGGGAGGAGGAGAGCCTAGTGCGGGATCGCGTGTGCGCACCTTGTGCAGGTGCATCGGTGCCTCCTCCCTCTCCTTTCCCCTCCGCAGCAACAGCGCATGCGCCGGTCTAGGTGAAAGCAAAGCTGAAGCGGGTGAGCTCTCCCAATCAGAGACCGGCGTTCTCCAAGTACGTATCCTGAAGCTGCCTGCACAGGGCAGCAGGAGGCGGGAAGCTAGAGGCTGGTGGCAGGTGGCAGAGCAGAGGGCAGGCCCCACGGCTGGGGGGGTGGGGAGTGAGACTTGGGCATAGCCTGGAAGGCCCGAGAAAGTCCTAGAAGCTGTGTGTGAGGGAAGTTCCTTCTTTCCTCAGCCCCCGGAAGTGGCTGTTGTAAACTTCACCCGCGGGGGGCGGGGTATTCCCCCTCCCTCTCCAGGCTCCTAGAGGCCCTCAGGTTCCAACAGTTTTCATTTGGGGCCTCCTACTCGGAGGCTGGGAGCTGCCTCTGGGGTCTAAGGACCTCTGGACCACAAAGCCCCCAGAGGTAAAGGGTTCGACTGGGACGGGAGGTGTGGAGCGGAGCCATGGGGGGAACGGGGGTCCCCGGGCTGGTTTGGGCCGCTGCGGGGCCCCATCGTTAGCCGGGACAAGCCTTCCCAGCCAATCCTGGCCCACTGCAGCTAGATCTCGGAGGAGCAACCTAGGAAGAGAAGAGCAGGTAGGACTCCACCTCCCCACAGTCAGCCCCTAGGGGCATAGCCTCGCCATTCACTCATTCGTTCATTCCTCATCATTTGTCATTCATTCATTTGTCAGCCCTAACCAGAGTCCGGCAAACTAAAGAACAATTTGTGCTAGACTGGCTTTTGCCTTCCCTCCAAGACTTGGAATATGTCAAGCTGTGAGTTTTTCTAAAGCTAGATTTTCTACAGTTAGCATCTCAGTTTGAATGTTTATTCCATGCTGGTATTTTTTTTGTTTCTCTAGGCAGATATTTATTAGAAAGGGTGAGAATTCAACTCTTCCTAATACCTTACCCATCGATAAGTCTAATGATCCTGGAGGAAAGAACCTACCATTTCCTCATTTAACAGTGTCTCATAACAGAAGAGTGGTTAGAGCAGGAAGTGAACATGCTTTCCTAAGAAATGCATAGGCGAAAAAGGCACTGCCACCTGCTATAAAGGAAAAGCGAAGGATCCATTTCATTCAGTACTTTTCTGTATTAGTCCCGGCTTAGCCATTTTATTAACGGTGTGATTTTAAGCAAACCACTTAATCTACCTGGGCATTAGATTCCTTCTTGGTCTGATAAGGAGAATGGACTTAGTTTCTGAAGTCTGTTTTAATGAACCCAGGGGCCTGTACATGTATCTTCTCTGGTG